>NW_028318366.1:1500000-1800000 GCF_062004578.1 Staurois parvus
CCTCAAAGTGGCACATGGCAGAGTGGAAGCAATGGGAGGCCGTACAGGGACCCAGGTCACATTGTGGGACCAGCAGCAGCGTGACCAGGCGGTACGGGGGCCCATGGCCGATTTGGGGCCTGGCGGCACCTATGGGAGGCCTGTAATCTGCCAGCAACCTATGACAAAATGGAAAACCGCAGGAGTGTGAGGAGACCTCAAAGTGGCACATGGCAGAGTGGAAGCAATGGGAGGCCGTACAGGGACCCAGGTCACATTGTGGGACCAGCAGCAGCGTGACCAGGCGGTACGGGGGCCCATGGCCGATTTGGGGCCTGGCGGCACCTATGGGAGGCCTGTAATCTGCCAGCAACCTATGACAAAATGGAAAACCGCAGGAGTGTGAGGAGACCTCAAAGTGGCACATGGCAGAGTGGAAGCAATGGGAGGCCGTACAGGGACCCAGGTAACATTGTGGGACCAGCAGCAGCGTGACCAGGCGGTACGGGGGCCCATGGCCGATTTGGGGCCTGGCGGCACCTATGGGAGGCCTGTAATCTGCCAGCAACCTATGACAAAATGGAAAACCGCAGGAGTGTGAGGAGACCTCAAAGTGGCACATGGCAGAGTGGAAGCAATGGGAGGCCGTACAGGGACCCAGGTCACACTGTGGGACCAGCAGCAGCGTGACCAGGCTGTACGGGGGCCCATGGCCGATTTGGGGCCTGGCGGCACCTATGGAAGGCCTGTAATCTGCCAGCAACCTATGACAAAATGGAAAACCGCAGGAGTGTGAGGAGACCTCAAAGTGGAACATGGCAGAGTGGAAGCAATGGGAGGCCGTACAGGGACCCAGGTCACACTGTGGGACCAGCAGCAGCGTGACCAGGCGGTACGGGGGCCCATGGCCGATTTGGGGCCTGGCGGCACCTATGGGAGGCCTTTAATCTGCCAGCAACCTATGACAAAATGGAAAACCGCAGGAGTGTGAGGAGATCTCAAAGTGGCACATGGTAGAGTGGGAGCAATGGGAGGCCGTACAGGGACCCAGGTCACACTGTGGGACCAGCAGCAGCGTGACCAGGCGGTACAGGGGCCCATGGCCGATTTGGGGCCTGGCGGCACCTATGGAAGGCCTGTAATCTGCCAGCAACCTATGACAAAATGGAAAACCGCAGGAGTGTGAGGAGACCTCAAAGTGGCACATGGCAGAGTGGAAGCAATGGGAGGCCGTACAGGGACCCAGGTCACACTGTGGGACCAACAGCAGCGTGGCCAGGCGGTACGGGGGCCCATGGCCGATTTGGGGCCTGGCGGAACCTATGGAAGGCCTGTAATCTGCCAGCAACCTATGACAAAATGGAAAACCGCAGGAGTGTGAGGAGACCTCAAAGTGGCACATGGCAGAGTGGAAGCAATGGGAGGCCGTACAGGGACCCAGGTCACATTGTGGGACCAGCAGCAGCGTGACCAGGCGGTACGGGGGCCCATGGCCGATTTGGGGCCTGGCGGCACCTATGGGAGGCCTGTAATCTGCCAGCAACCTATGACAAAATGGAAAACCGCAGGAGTGTGAGGAGACCTCAAAGTGGCACATGGCAGAGTGGAAGCAATGGGAGGCCGTACAGGGACCCAGGTCACACTGTGGGACCAGCAGCAGCGTGACCAGGCGGTACGGAGGCCCATGGCCGATTTGGGGCCTGGCGGCACCTATGGAAGGCCTGTAATCTGCCAGCAACCTATGACAAAATGGAAAACCGCAGGAGTGTGAGGAGACCTCAAAGTGGAACATGGCAGAGTGGAAGCAATGGGAGGCCGTACAGGGACCCAGGTCACACTGTGGGACCAGCAGCAGCGTGACCAGGCAATACGGGGGCCCATGGCTGATTTGGGGCCTGGCGGCACCTATGGAAGGCCTGTAATCTGCCAGCAACCTATGACAAAATGGAAAACCGCAGGAGTGTGAGGAGACCTCAAAGTGGAACATGGCAGAGTGGAAGCAATGGGAGGCCGTACAGGGACCCAGGTCACACTGTGGGACCAGCAGCAGCGTGACCAGGCAATACGGGGGCCCATGGCTGATTTGGGGCCTGGCGGCACCTATGGAAGGCCTGTAATCTGCCAGCAACCTATGACAAAATGGAAAACCGCAGGAGTGTGAGGAGACCTCAAAGTGGAACATGGCAGAGTGGAAGCAATGGGAGGCCGTACAGGGACCCAGGTCACACTGTGGGACCAGCAGCAGCGTGACCAGGCAATACGGGGGCCCATGGCTGATTTGGGGCCTGGCGGCACCTATGGGAGGCCTTTAATCTGCCAGCAACCTATGACAAAATGGAAAACCGCAGGAGTGTGAGGAGATCTCAAAGTGGCACATGGTAGAGTGGGAGCAATGGGAGGCCGTACAGGGACCCAGGTCACACTGTGGGACCAGCAGCAGCGTGACCAGGCGGTACAGGGGCCCATGGCCGATTTGGGGCCTGGCGGCACCTATGGAAGGCCTGTAATCTGCCAGCAACCTATGACAAAATGGAAAACCGCAGGAGTGTGAGGAGACCTCAAAGTGGCACATGGCAGAGTGGAAGCAATGGGAGGCCGTACAGGGACCCAGGTCACATTGTGGGACCAGCAGCAGCGTGACCAGGCGGTACGGGGGCCCATGGCCGATTTGGGGCCTGGCGGCACCTATGGGAGGCCTGTAATCTGCCAGCAACCTATGACAAAATGGAAAACCGCAGGAGTGTGAGGAGACCTCAAAGTGGCACATGGCAGAGTGGAAGCAATGGGAGGCCGTACAGGGACCCAGGTCACATTGTGGGACCAGCAGCAGCGTGACCAGGCGGTACGGGGGCCCATGGCCGATTTGGGGCCTGGCGGCACCTATGGGAGGCCTGTAATCTGCCAGCAACCTATGACAAAATGGAAAACCGCAGGAGTGTGAGGAGACCTCAAAGTGGCACATGGCAGAGTGGAAGCAATGGGAGGCCGTACAGGGACCCAGGTCACACTGTGGGACCAGCAGCAGCGTGACCAGGCTGTACGGGGGCCCATGGCCGATTTGGGGCCTGGCGGCACCTATGGAAGGCCTGTAATCTGCCAGCAACCTATGACAAAATGGAAAACCGCAGGAGTGTGAGGAGACCTCAAAGTGGAACATGGCAGAGTGGAAGCAATGGGAGGCCGTACAGGGACCCAGGTCACACTGTGGGACCAGCAGCAGCGTGACCAGGCGGTACGGGGGCCCATGGCCGATTTGGGGCCTGGCGGCACCTATGGGAGGCCTGTAATCTGCCAGCAACCTATGACAAAATGGAAAACCGCAGGAGTGTGAGGAGATCTCAAAGTGGCACATGGTAGAGTGGGAGCAATGGGAGGCCGTACAGGGACCCAGGTCACACTGTGGGACCAGCAGCAGCGTGACCAGGCGGTACAGGGGCCCATGGCCGATTTGGGGCCTGGCGGCACCTATGGAAGGCCTGTAATCTGCCAGCAACCTATGACAAAATGGAAAACCGCAGGAGTGTGAGGAGACCTCAAAGTGGCACATGGCAGAGTGGAAGCAATTGGAGGTCGTACAGGGACCCAGGTCACACTGTGGGACCAACAGCAGCGTGGCCAGGCGGTACGGGGGCCCATGGCCGATTTGGGGCCTGGCGGAACCTATGGAAGGCCTGTAATCTGCCAGCAACCTATGACAAAATGGAAAACCGCAGGAGTGTGAGGAGACCTCAAAGTGGCACATGGCAGAGTGGAAGCAATGGGAGGCCGTACAGGGACCCAGGTCACATTGTGGGACCAGCAGCAGCGTGACCAGGCGGTACGGGGGCCCATGGCCGATTTGGGGCCTGGCGGCACCTATGGGAGGCCTGTAATCTGCCAGCAACCTATGACAAAATGGAAAACCGCAGGAGTGTGAGGAGACCTCAAAGTGGCACATGGCAGAGTGGAAGCAATGGGAGGCCGTACAGGGACCCAGGTCACACTGTGGGACCAGCAGCAGCGTGACCAGGCGGTACGGAGGCCCATGGCCGATTTGGGGCCTGGCGGCACCTATGGAAGGCCTGTAATCTGCCAGCAACCTATGACAAAATGGAAAACCGCAGGAGTGTGAGGAGACCTCAAAGTGGAACATGGCAGAGTGGAAGCAATGGGAGGCCGTACAGGGACCCAGGTCACACTGTGGGACCAGCAGCAGCGTGACCAGGCAATACGGGGGCCCATGGCTGATTTGGGGCCTGGCGGCACCTATGGAAGGCCTGTAATCTGCCAGCAACCTATGACAAAATGGAAAACCGCAGGAGTGTGAGGAGACCTCAAAGTGGAACATGGCAGAGTGGAAGCAATGGGAGGCCGTACAGGGACCCAGGTCACACTGTGGGACCAGCAGCAGCGTGACCAGGCAATACGGGGGCCCATGGCTGATTTGGGGCCTGGCGGCACCTATGGGAGGCCTTTAATCTGCCAGCAACCTATGACAAAATGGAAAACCGCAGGAGTGTGAGGAGATCTCAAAGTGGCACATGGTAGAGTGGGAGCAATGGGAGGCCGTACAGGGACCCAGGTCACACTGTGGGACCAGCAGCAGCGTGACCAGGCGGTACAGGGGCCCATGGCCGATTTGGGGCCTGGCGGCACCTATGGAAGGCCTGTAATCTGCCAGCAACCTATGACAAAATGGAAAACCGCAGGAGTGTGAGGAGACCTCAAAGTGGAACATGGCAGAGTGGAAGCAATGGGAGGCCGTACAGGGACCCAGGTCACACTGTGGGACCAGCAGCAGCGTGACCAGGCGGTACGGGGGCCCATGGCCGATTTGGGGCCTGGCGGCACCTATGGGAGGCCTTTAATCTGCCAGCAACCTATGACAAAATGGAAAACCGCAGGAGTGTGAGGAGATCTCAAAGTGGCACATGGTAGAGTGGGAGCAATGGGAGGCCGTACAGGGACCCAGGTCACACTGTGGGACCAGCAGCAGCGTGACCAGGCGGTACAGGGGCCCATGGCCGATTTGGGGCCTGGCGGCACCTATGGAAGGCCTGTAATCTGCCAGCAACCTATGACAAAATGGAAAACCGCAGGAGTGTGAGGAGACCTCAAAGTGGCACATGGCAGAGTGGAAGCAATGGGAGGCCGTACAGGGACCCAGGTCACACTGTGGGACCAACAGCAGCGTGGCCAGGCGGTACGGGGGCCCATGGCCGATTTGGGGCCTGGCGGAACCTATGGAAGGCCTGTAATCTGCCAGCAACCTATGACAAAATGGAAAACCGCAGGAGTGTGAGGAGACCTCAAAGTGGCACATGGCAGAGTGGAAGCAATGGGAGGCCGTACAGGGACCCAGGTCACATTGTGGGACCAGCAGCAGCGTGACCAGGCGGTACGGGGGCCCATGGCCGATTTGGGGCCTGGCGGCACCTATGGGAGGCCTGTAATCTGCCAGCAACCTATGACAAAATGGAAAACCGCAGGAGTGTGAGGAGACCTCAAAGTGGCACATGGCAGAGTGGAAGCAATGGGAGGCCGTACAGGGACCCAGGTCACACTGTGGGACCAGCAGCAGCGTGACCAGGCGGTACGGAGGCCCATGGCCGATTTGGGGCCTGGCGGCACCTATGGAAGGCCTGTAATCTGCCAGCAACCTATGACAAAATGGAAAACCGCAGGAGTGTGAGGAGACCTCAAAGTGGAACATGGCAGAGTGGAAGCAATGGGAGGCCGTACAGGGACCCAGGTCACACTGTGGGACCAGCAGCAGCGTGACCAGGCAATACGGGGGCCCATGGCTGATTTGGGGCCTGGCGGCACCTATGGAAGGCCTGTAATCTGCCAGCAACCTATGACAAAATGGAAAACCGCAGGAGTGTGAGGAGACCTCAAAGTGGAACATGGCAGAGTGGAAGCAATGGGAGGCCGTACAGGGACCCAGGTCACACTGTGGGACCAGCAGCAGCGTGACCAGGCAATACGGGGGCCCATGGCTGATTTGGGGCCTGGCGGCACCTATGGAAGGCCTGTAATCTGCCAGCAACCTATGACAAAATGGAAAACCGCAGGAGTGTGAGGAGACCTCAAAGTGGAACATGGCAGAGTGGAAGCAATGGGAGGCCGTACAGGGACCCAGGTCACACTGTGGGACCAGCAGCAGCGTGACCAGGCAATACGGGGGCCCATGGCTGATTTGGGGCCTGGCGGCACCTATGGGAGGCCTTTAATCTGCCAGCAACCTATGACAAAATGGAAAACCGCAGGAGTGTGAGGAGATCTCAAAGTGGCACATGGTAGAGTGGGAGCAATGGGAGGCCGTACAGGGACCCAGGTCACACTGTGGGACCAGCAGCAGCGTGACCAGGCGGTACAGGGGCCCATGGCCGATTTGGGGCCTGGCGGCACCTATGGAAGGCCTGTAATCTGCCAGCAACCTATGACAAAATGGAAAACCGCAGGAGTGTGAGGAGACCTCAAAGTGGCACATGGCAGAGTGGAAGCAATGGGAGGCCGTACAGGGACCCAGGTCACATTGTGGGACCAGCAGCAGCGTGACCAGGCGGTACGGGGGCCCATGGCCGATTTGGGGCCTGGCGGCACCTATGGGAGGCCTGTAATCTGCCAGCAACCTATGACAAAATGGAAAACCGCAGGAGTGTGAGGAGACCTCAAAGTGGCACATGGCAGAGTGGAAGCAATGGGAGGCCGTACAGGGACCCAGGTCACATTGTGGGACCAGCAGCAGCGTGACCAGGCGGTACGGGGGCCCATGGCCGATTTGGGGCCTGGCGGCACCTATGGGAGGCCTGTAATCTGCCAGCAACCTATGACAAAATGGAAAACCGCAGGAGTGTGAGGAGACCTCAAAGTGGCACATGGCAGAGTGGAAGCAATGGGAGGCCGTACAGGGACCCAGGTCACACTGTGGGACCAGCAGCAGCGTGACCAGGCTGTACGGGGGCCCATGGCCGATTTGGGGCCTGGCGGCACCTATGGAAGGCCTGTAATCTGCCAGCAACCTATGACAAAATGGAAAACCGCAGGAGTGTGAGGAGACCTCAAAGTGGAACATGGCAGAGTGGAAGCAATGGGAGGCCGTACAGGGACCCAGGTCACACTGTGGGACCAGCAGCAGCGTGACCAGGCGGTACGGGGGCCCATGGCCGATTTGGGGCCTGGCGGCACCTATGGGAGGCCTGTAATCTGCCAGCAACCTATGACAAAATGGAAAACCGCAGGAGTGTGAGGAGATCTCAAAGTGGCACATGGTAGAGTGGGAGCAATGGGAGGCCGTACAGGGACCCAGGTCACACTGTGGGACCAGCAGCAGCGTGACCAGGCGGTACAGGGGCCCATGGCCGATTTGGGGCCTGGCGGCACCTATGGAAGGCCTGTAATCTGCCAGCAACCTATGACAAAATGGAAAACCGCAGGAGTGTGAGGAGACCTCAAAGTGGCACATGGCAGAGTGGAAGCAATTGGAGGTCGTACAGGGACCCAGGTCACACTGTGGGACCAACAGCAGCGTGGCCAGGCGGTACGGGGGCCCATGGCCGATTTGGGGCCTGGCGGAACCTATGGAAGGCCTGTAATCTGCCAGCAACCTATGACAAAATGGAAAACCGCAGGAGTGTGAGGAGACCTCAAAGTGGCACATGGCAGAGTGGAAGCAATGGGAGGCCGTACAGGGACCCAGGTCACATTGTGGGACCAGCAGCAGCGTGACCAGGCGGTACGGGGGCCCATGGCCGATTTGGGGCCTGGCGGCACCTATGGGAGGCCTGTAATCTGCCAGCAACCTATGACAAAATGGAAAACCGCAGGAGTGTGAGGAGACCTCAAAGTGGCACATGGCAGAGTGGAAGCAATGGGAGGCCGTACAGGGACCCAGGTCACACTGTGGGACCAGCAGCAGCGTGACCAGGCGGTACGGAGGCCCATGGCCGATTTGGGGCCTGGCGGCACCTATGGAAGGCCTGTAATCTGCCAGCAACCTATGACAAAATGGAAAACCGCAGGAGTGTGAGGAGACCTCAAAGTGGAACATGGCAGAGTGGAAGCAATGGGAGGCCGTACAGGGACCCAGGTCACACTGTGGGACCAGCAGCAGCGTGACCAGGCAATACGGGGGCCCATGGCTGATTTGGGGCCTGGCGGCACCTATGGAAGGCCTGTAATCTGCCAGCAACCTATGACAAAATGGAAAACCGCAGGAGTGTGAGGAGACCTCAAAGTGGAACATGGCAGAGTGGAAGCAATGGGAGGCCGTACAGGGACCCAGGTCACACTGTGGGACCAGCAGCAGCGTGACCAGGCAATACGGGGGCCCATGGCTGATTTGGGGCCTGGCGGCACCTATGGGAGGCCTTTAATCTGCCAGCAACCTATGACAAAATGGAAAACCGCAGGAGTGTGAGGAGATCTCAAAGTGGCACATGGTAGAGTGGGAGCAATGGGAGGCCGTACAGGGACCCAGGTCACACTGTGGGACCAGCAGCAGCGTGACCAGGCGGTACAGGGGCCCATGGCCGATTTGGGGCCTGGCGGCACCTATGGAAGGCCTGTAATCTGCCAGCAACCTATGACAAAATGGAAAACCGCAGGAGTGTGAGGAGATCTCAAAGTGGCACATGGTAGAGTGGGAGCAATGGGAGGCCGTACAGGGACCCAGGTCACACTGTGGGACCAGCAGCAGCGTGACCAGGCGGTACAGGGGCCCATGGCCGATTTGGGGCCTGGCGGCACCTATGGAAGGCCTGTAATCTGCCAGCAACCTATGACAAAATGGAAAACCGCAGGAGTGTGAGGAGACCTCAAAGTGGCACATGGCAGAGTGGAAGCAATGGGAGGCCGTACAGGGACCCAGGTCACACTGTGGGACCAGCAGCAGCGTGGCCAGGCGGTACGGGGGCCCATGGCCGATTTGGGGCCTGGCGGAACCTATGGAAGGCCTGTAATCTGCCAGCAACCTATGACAAAATGGAAAACCGCAGGAGTGTGAGGAGACCTCAAAGTGGCACATGGCAGAGTGGAAGCAATGGGAGGCCGTACAGGGACCCAGGTCACACTGTGGGACCAGCAGCAGCGTGACCAGGCGGTACGGGGGCCCATGGCCGATTTGGGGCCTGGCGGCACCTATGGGAGGCCTTTAATCTGCCAGCAACCTATGACAAAATGGAAAACCGCAGGAGTGTGAGGAGATCTCAAAGTGGCACATGGTAGAGTGGGAGCAATGGGAGGCCGTACAGGGACCCATGACACACTCTGGACCTGGCAGCAGCATGAAGAGGTGGTACAGGGGCCCATGGCAGATTACGGGCCTGGCAGCAGCAATGGGAGGCCCGTAATCTGCCAGCACCCTATGTCAAAAAATTCAACACACCAGCAGTGTGAAGAGACCTGAATGTGGCACATGGCAGAGTGTGGCGATGGAGAGAGCAGCAATGGGAGGCCGTACAGGGACCCATGACAGACTCTGGACTCGGCAGCAGCATGAGGAGGCGGTATAGGGGCCCATGGCAGATTAGGGGCCTGGCAGCAGCTATGGGAGGCCCGTAATCTGCCAGCACCCTATGTCAAAAAATTCAACACACCAGCAGTGTGAAGAGACCTGAATGTGGCACATGGCAGAGTGTGGCGATGGAGACAGCAGCAATGGGAGGCCGTACAGGGACCCATGAGAGACTCTGGACTTGGCAGCAGCATGAGGAGGCGGTATAGGGGCCCATGGCACATTAGGGGCCTGGCAGCAGCTATGGGAGGCCCGTAATCTGCCAGCACCCTATGTCAAAAAATTCAACACAACAGCAGTGTGTGAGGAGACCTGAAAGTGGCACATGGCAGAGTGTGGCGATGGAGACAGCAGCAATGGGAGGCCGTACAGGGACCCATGAGAGACTCTGGACTTGGCAGCAGCATGAGGAGGCGGTATATAGGGGCCCATGGCAGATTAGGGGCCTGGCAGCAGCTATGGGAGGCCCGTAATCTGCCAGCACCCTATGTCAAAAAATTCAACACAACAGCAGTGTGTGAGGAGACCTGAAAGTGGCACATGGCAGAGTGTGGCGATGGAGACAGCAGCAATGGGAGGCCGTACAGGGACCCATGAGAGACTCTGGACGTGGCAGCAGCATGAGGAGGCGGTATAGGGGCCCATGGCAGATTAGGGGCCTGGCAGCAGCTATGGGAGGCCCGTAATCTGCCAGCACCCTATGTCAAAAAATTGAACACACCAGCAGTGTGAAGAGACCTGAATGTGGCACATGGCAGAGTGTGGCGATGGAGACAGCAGCAATGGGAGGCCCGTAATCTGCCAGCACCCTATGACAAAAAATGGAACACACCAGCAGTGTGTGAGGAGACCTGAAAGTGGCACATGTTTGTGGCATGATTCATGGCGGATTTAGTCAGTTGTGTCAGGAACTGGTGGTTTGAAATCCAGACTAATCCACGCCTGATTCATTTTCACAAACGTGAGTCTCTCCACACTTTGGGTGGACAGTCGTGTCCTCCGCGGAGTTACAATACCTCCTGCCGCACTAAACACGCGCTCCGATGCCACGCTACTGGCCGGGCATGACAGCCTTTCAAGGGCAAATTCAGCTAGTTGGGGCCAAAGGTCAAGTTTCGTTGCCCAGTAATCAAGGGGATTGTCTACCTTGGTTGGCAGGGTGCTGTCCAAGTAGGCCCAAGCCTGTTGTTTGAGGTCCTGCTCCAGGTCCACCTGATGCTGCTGCTGCTGCTGCGGCTGGTTAGTAGTTTCCTCACTGCGCTGGTGAAGAAAGCTACTCATCATCGACTGCAGACTGAGGCAGCCGCTGCTGGTGGAGCTGCCACTGCTCCTACCACCCCACCCCTCCCCTGCTGCCATGGCAGTGGAACGCGAGCGCACAGGGCCCACAGTGTCTGAGGATGGACGTTGGCGCACAAAGGCAGAGACCAACTGACTACATAGGTGGTTTTTATAGTACGTAATTTTGGCCTCCCTCTCAGCAGGTGTGAAAAAGGCCACCATTTTGGAACGATAGCGAGGGTCCAACAAGGTGGACAGCCAAAAGTCATCCCTCTGTCTGATGGTTATTATTCGGCTGTCGCTACGCAAGCAACCGAGCATGCTATGGGCCATTTGCGCCAAGGAATGCGAGGGACTCCCTGCCTCCATCTCCACAGCATACTGCCACGGTGCGTCTGGGTCCTCTGTCTCCTCCTCCTCCTCTACCAGATGCTCCTGCTCCTCCACTCCTGTCCGCTGAGTGGAAAAACCACCCATTTCACTCAATAATTCCTGAGCACAAATGTCCTCCTCTACCTCCTCCTCTTCTTCCTGTCCTGGCCCCACAGGGGTCATGTGGCGTTGAGATCTGTGCGCCACGTCTACCGCACCCTGACCAGCCATTGTTAACAGCATTTGTTCAAGGACGTGCAACAGAGGAATGACGTCGTTCATCCCATAGTCCTGCCGACTCACGAATAGCGTGGCCTCCTCAAAGGGCCTGAGCAAGCGGCAGGTGTCACGCATGAGCTGCCAATGGCTGACATCGAAGTTACACAGGGGAGTACCTTTATCCGCTTGTAACATCAGGAAATCGGTGATGGCCTTTCGCTGCTCGTAAAGGCGGTCTAACATGTGTAGGGTTGAATTCCACCTTGTTGCAACGTCGCAGATCAGGCGATGATGTGGAATTCCGTTCTGCCGCTGCAGCTCAATGAGGGTGTGCTTTGCGGTGTAGGAATGGCTGAAATGCATGCAAAGTTTACGTGACATTTTAAGGATGTCTTGCAGTGGGATGGTGGATTTTAGGAACCGCTTGACAACCAGATTGAACACGTGAGCCATGCATGGCGCATGGCACAACCTTCCTTGACGCAGAGCAGACACCATGTTCTTTCCGTTGTCGGTCAACATGGTTCCGATTTTCAGTTTGCGCGGAGACAGCCATCTGTCGATTTCTCTGTTCATTACACTCAGAAGTTCCTCCCCTGTGTGACTACGTTCGCCAAGGCATACCAGGTGCAGCACAGCGTGACACCGTTGTGCCCTGCACATGTGATATGCCGGTCGGGTAATGGGACTTGGCACGGGGGTGGCGGCTGAGGACACGGCGGAAGAAGAGGTGGTAGATGCGGACATGTTTGCTGGACCAAGGACGTGCAAACGTGGAGGCAAAAGCGTCGTGACCTGTCCAAGTTGCTGGTGCGGCTGTGCCGGCACCACGTTCACCCAGTGGGCCGTAAATGACATGTACTGTCCCTGACCGTAGTTACAGCTCCACACGTCGGCGCTGCCGTGCACTTTGGCAGAGACCGACATGCTCAAAGACTGGCCCACCATCTCTTCTACATGTGAATGCAGGGCTGGCACTGCCTTTTTGGCGAAGAAATGACGACTTGGCACTCTCCACCGCGGCGCGGCACAAGCCATCATTTCTCGGAAAGGTGCTGAGTCCACCAGTTGGAAAGGGAGGGACTGCAGCACCAGCAACTTGGACAGGAGGACGTTCAGCTTTTGCACCGTCGGGTGCGTGCTCGCAAACTGTTGTCTCTTGGAAACGGATTCCAAGAAAGACTGCTGACGGAATCCGAGAAGAGGAGTAGCAGGAGAAGGAGCATCTGAACGAGCGGAAGATGCCAACGAGCGACAACTCCCCTCAGCAGAGGTGTTGGAGCCTTGACTGGCTGATAGAGGGCGATTGACGACGTCGGGTGACGGAGCAAGTAACGGAGCGGGTGATGGAGCTGGGGCAGGCAGAACCGCCGTATCTTTATCACGGTTTTCCCAGGCCACCGAATGGTGACGCTGCATATGCTGACGCAACGCTGTAGTCCCAACATGGGCCCCCTGGCCACGCTTGCATTTCTGGCCACATAGTCGACATACGGCTACGTTTACTTCCTCGGGCGGCTTGACGAAAAATTGCCACACCGCCGAGTAGGAAACTTTGCCCCCGCTACTCCTCACTGGCTGACTGCTACTTCCTCCGTGCGCACCGGCACCACTACTGGCCGTGGTGGTAGGCTGCAGTGGAGCTGGTGCTCTACTCCGTGGCCGTTTGGCTCCACTGACACTGATGCGACCCTGCTGCCTCCTGGGCAACCCACCGACTGTTTCGCTCGCTGCCAAGCTGGCACCCTCTTTTCCTGATGATGCGGAAGAAATTGCCTGATGACGACGAGGCAGCCAAGTGCGATCAACCTCCTCATCATCAAGTAGGGTCTCCGCCTCACTACTAGCCCCCTCGGCTGCGTCTGGGTCAGGAGACAGACCTGTCTCTAGACCGGCTACCGAGCCACTCTCCTCGCCAGTACTTGTTCGCCTGGCTGCTGAAAAGGCCGATGTCTCCCCCCGTTCCTGACCGCCCTCTGTTAGCTCTTCCTCACTGTACAGTGGGGCTGAGCCCACAGCATGCGATACTTCGCTTGGTGAGGGAACAGCAAAGGACAGGGGCAGGTAGAGGACACGTGATTTCAGTGGGCTTGCTCCCGGGCCATGCCAACTAACGGTTGTGTCTGACGTACCCACCGACCGTTGGCTGTAGGTGTCAAAGGTGACCTGGGAAGAGGAAGACGACCGAGCCAACCAATCGATGACGGCAGGGTTGTCGGTGGAGACACGACCGCTGGATGACACCGGGAGCACTGGCCTCTGGCTGCGAACAGTGCTGCCTCGACCCCTTCCTCTGCTGCCACGTCTGCTTGCTCCTAAAACATTGCCGCCTCTGCCACTCCTCTGCGTGTTGTCTGACATACTCTTTAATTCAACGATTCTGTGTCCCTGAGTAACAATTCTGTGTCTGTCCCTGAGTAACAATTCTGTGGCCCTAAGTAACGGTTCTGTGGCCCTCAGTAACAATTCTGTGTCCCTGAGTAACAATTCTGTGGCCCTAAGTAACGGTTCTGTGGCCCTCAGTAACAATTCTGTGTCCCTGATTAACGTTTCTGTGGCCCTAAGTAACGGTTCTGTGGCCCTCAGTAACAATTCTGTGTCCCTGATTAACGTTTCTGTGGCCCTAAGTAACGGTTCTGTGGCCCTCAGTAACAATTCTGTGTCCCTCAGTAACAATTCTGTGTCTGTCCCTGAGTAACAATTCTGTGGCCCTAAGTAACGGTTCTGTGGCCCTCAGTAACAATTCTGTGTCCCTGAGTAACAATTCTGTGTCTGTCCGAGTAACAATTCTGTGGGCCTAAGTAACAGTTCTGTGGCCCTCAGTAACAATTCTGTGTCTGTCCCTGAGTAACAATTCTGTGGCCCTGATTAACGTTTCTGTGGCCCTCAGTAACAATTCTGTGTCCCTGAGTAACGTTTCTGTGGCCCTAAGTAACGGTTCTTTGGCCCTCAGTAACAATTCTGTGTCCCTGAGTAACAATTCTGTGTCTGTCCGAGTAACAATTCTGTGGCCCTAAGTAACAGTTCTGTGGCCCTCAGTAACAATTCTGTGTCCCTGAGTAACAATTCTGTGGCCCTAAGTAACGGTTCTGTGGCCCTCAGTAACAATTCTGTGTCCCTGATTAACGTTTATGTGGCCCTAAGTAACGGTTCTGTGGCCCTCAGTAACAATTCTGTGTCCCTGATTAACGTTTATGTGGCCCTAAGTAACGGTTCTGTGTCCCTCAGTAACAATTCTGTGTCTGTCCCTGAGTAACAATTCTGTGTCCCTGAGTAACAATTCTGTGGCCCTAAGTAACGGTTGTGGCCCTCAGTAACAATTCTGTGTCCCTCAGCAACAATTCTGTGTCTGTCCCTGAGTAACAATTCTGTTGCCCTAAGTAACGGTTCTGTGGCCCTCAGTAACAATTCTGTGTCCCTGAGTAACGTTTCTGTGGCCCTAAGTAACGGTTCTGTGGCCCTCAGTAACAATTCTGTGTCCCTGAGTAACAATTCTGTGTCTGTCCGAGTAACAATTCTGTGGCCTTAAGTAACAGTTCTGTGGCCCTCAGTAACAATTCTGTGTCCCTGAGTAACAATTCTGTGGCCCTAAGTAACGGTTCTGTGGCCCTCAGTAACAATTCTGTGTCCCTGAGTAACAATTCTGTGTCTGTCCCTGAGTAACAATTCTGTGGCCCTAAGTAACAGTTCTGTGGCCCTCAGTAACAATTCTGTGTCCCTGAGTAACAATTCTGTGGCCCTAAGTAACGGTTCTGTGGCCCTCAGTAACAATTCTGTGTCCCTGATTAACGTTTATGTGGCCCTAAGTAACGGTTCTGTGGCCCTCAGTAACAATTCTGTGTCCCTGATTAACGTTTATGTGGCCCTAAGTAACGGTTCTGTGGCCCTCAGTAACAATTCTGTGTCCCTCAGTAACAATTCTGTGTCTGTCCCTGAGTAACAATTCTGTGTCCCTGAGTAACAATTCTGTGGCCCTAAGTAACGGTTGTGGCCCTCAGTAACAATTCTGTGTCCCTCAGCAACAATTCTGTGTCTGTCCCTGAGTAACAATTCTGTTGCCCTAAGTAACGGTTCTGTGGCCCTCAGTAACAATTCTGTGTCCCTGAGTAACAATTCTGTGTCTGTCCGAGTAACAATTCTGTGGCCTTAAGTAACAGTTCTGTGGCCCTCAGTAACAATTCTGTGTCCCTGAGTAACAATTCTGTGGCCCTAAGTAACGGTTCTGTGGCCCTCAGTAACAATTCTGTGTCCCTGAGTAACAATTCTGTGTCTGTCCGAGTAACAATTCTGTGGCCCTAAGTAACAGTTCTGTGTCCCTGAGTAACAATTCTGTGTCCCTGAGTAACAATTTTGTGTCCCTAAGTAACGGTTCTGTGGCCCTCAGTAACAATTCTGTGTCCCTCAAGAAACAATTCTGTGTCTGTCCCTGAGTAACAATTCTGTGGCCCTAAGTAACGGTTCTGTGGCCCTCAGTAACAATTCTGTGTCCCTGATTAACGTTTCTGTGGCCCTAAGTAACGGTTCTGTGTCCCTCAGTAACAATTCTGTGTCCCTGATTAATGTTTATGTGGCCCTAAGTAACGGTTCTGTGGCCCTCAGTAACAATTCTGTGTCCCTGATTAACGTTTATGTGGCCCTAAGTAACGGTTTTGTGGCCCTCAGTAACAATTCTGTGTCCCTCAGTAACAATTCTGTGTCTGTCCCTGAGTAACAATTCTGTGTCTGTCCGAGTAACAATTCTGTGGCCCTAAGTAACTAACAGTTCTGTGGCCCTCAGTAACAATTCTGTGTCTGTCCCTGAGTAACAATTCTGTGTCTGTCCGAGTAACAATTCTGTGGCCCTAAGTAACTAACAGTTCTGTGGCCCTCAGTAACAATTCTGTGTCTGTCCCTGAGTAACAATTCTGTGGCCCTAAGTAACGGTTCTGTGGCCCTCAGTAACAATTCTGTGTCCCTGAGTAACGTTTCTGTGGCCCTAAGTAACGGTTCTTTGGCCCTCAGTAACAATTCTGTGTCCATGAGTAACAATTCTGTGTCTGTCCCTGAGTAACAATTCTGTGGCCCTAACATTTCTGTGGCCCTAAGTAACAATTCTCTGGCACTCAGTAACAATTCTGTCTGTCCCTGAGTAACAATTCTGTGGCCCTAATAACGTTTCTGTGGCCCTAAGTAACAGTTCTGTGGCCCTCAGTAACAATTCTGTGTCTGTCCCTGAGTAACAATTCTGTGGCCCTAACTAACGTTTCTGTGGCCCTAAGTAACAATTCTCTGGCACTCAGTAACAATTCTGTCTGTCCCTGAGTAACGTTTCTGTGGCCCTAAGTAACAGTTCTGTGGCCCTCAGTAACAATTCTGTGTCTGTCCCTGAGTAACAATTCTCTGGCCCTAAGTAACAATTCTCTGGCACTCAGTAACAATTCTGTCTGTCCCTGAGTAACAATTCTGTGGCCCTAATAACGTTTCTGTGGCCCTAAGTAACAGTTCTGTGGCCCTCAGTAACAATTCTGTGTCTGTCCCTGAGTAACAATTCTGTGGCCCTAACTAACGTTTCTGTGGCCCTAAGTAACAATTCTGTGGCCCTCAGTAACAATTCTGTCTGTCCCTGAGTAACAATTCTGTGGCCCTAACTAGCGTTTCTTTGTCCCTAAGTAACGATTCTGTTTCCCTCATTTACAATTCTGTGTCCCTGAGTAATGCTTCTCTGTCCCTAAGTAACGTTTCTCTGTCCCCAAGTAACGTTTCTGTGGCCCTAACTCTGTCCCTAATACAGAGCGGTCTGCCTCTCTTGAATGACTGGAGGCAAATGAAGAATTCCAAAATGGCCGCTATTTATAGCTCGACCATTACACAGTGCTGGCTGGCTGGCTGCTGATTGGCTGATGCGATCACATGTCATTAAGGAATGCATTATGGGTCAGCGCGCCTTGTCTGCGCGCCTTCCCAGACATCCCCGCTCCGTCGCCGCACATGTCCGCCGCCATTTTAGGAAAAATTTCGATTCGCACGTCCGAAGTAGGCTATTTTTCGGATTCGGCGCGAATCGAAAATTTTCCGATATTCGACTCGAATTCCACTTCGCCTACTTCGATTCGCTCATCTCTAATGACAGTCTATAATCAGGAACTCTGGGGTCATATCCTAATAATGGGACCATTGAGGAGAAAGGTGCATTGCCATCATTAGCAGCAAGGGGAGATATAACATTGAAGCCAGCTGATAAGGGGGGATGGGTGGTCATTATGGACACAGCCTATGATGACAATAAGATACTGGAGAGTGCAAAGTCTGGTGCAGCTCTGCATAGGAACCAATCAGCTTCCAGGTTTATGGTCAAAGCTTAATTGAACAAGCTGAAGTCAGAACCTGATTGGCCCCCATGCACAGCTGCCCCAGATTTTGCACACTCCAGTTTTAGTAAATCAGCCCCATTGTGTCCATCTGAGATGGTTTGTGCCAGATCCCGGGTTGTGAGTTCCATTCAGTACAATGTCTTTGGGTTCTCTTGCTAGTTGACTGCCCCCTTGTTAGTTGAGGTGTTTGTAGTCATAGAGGTGTTGGGTCATGATGGAATGATGTTGTGTCAGGTGAATGGTAGGCTCTGACCTGGTTTTATCTGCCAGCTCTATGTTGATTCGCTGAGTTTTCTATTGTTTGTTATGTCCATCCTTGGAATTAGGGAGGACAGTATGATGTTGGAGTGAGGACATTTTTGTTGTGCGGTCTCTGTTAGTTGTAATAGTTTATTCTCAGAGGCTTCCTTTTGTCCCTGGAGGATGTTTGGGTCGGTGTGTATGATGATACGTTTGGGTCGGTGTGTATGATGATATGTTTGGGTCGGTGTGTATGATGATATGTTTGGGTCGGTGTGTATGATATATGTTTGGGTCGGTGTGTATGATGATATGTTTGGGTCGGTGTGTATGATATATGTTGGGGTCGGTGTGTATGATGATACGTTTGGGTCGGTGTGTATGATGATATGTTTGGGTCGGTGTGTATGATGATACGTTTGGGTCGGTGTGTATGATGATATGTTTGGGTCGGTGTGTATGATGATATGTTTGGGTCGGTGTGTATGATGATATGTTTGGGTCGGTGTGTATGATGATATGTTTGGGTCGGTGTGTATGATGATATGTTTGGGTCGGTGTGTATGATGATACGTTTGGGTCGGTGTGTATGATGATATGTTTGGGTCGGTGTGTATGATGATACGTTTGGGTCGGTGTGTATGATGATATGTTTGGGTCGGTGTGTATGATGATATGTTTGGGGTTGGTGAAATACGGATCATTGATGACTCCTGTCGCTTGTTCAGTTGTTGGACTTGAATTTTGTTGTCTCTTGTTCCTGGGAAGAGCCGTTTGGTGTTTAGATATTTCCCATTGGAGTCTATTAATAACAATAAGAATCCGGAGTTTGTTGGCTGTTCTTGTGGTTTGATGATTGTTTGTTTGTAGGGATGGGCTTCATGTTCCAGTTGAACCTAAGTTTGATTTGAACATGGGCCGTTCGTGTGTTCAGCAAACACAAACAGTATGGGCATTCAGTGGGCTGTTTGCCCACCATGCCCCACAATGCACTGCGCCCTGATAGTGCATTGTGATAGGACAAAGCAATGCACCTAACCACAAGTCAGGTGTAATACTTTGACCAATCACAGTGCGTGGTGATGTCACAAGGGGGCGGGGTATATAAAAACTGTTGTCACGGCCCCAGCTGTCAGACAGCCAGGAGCCAGCATAGCAAGCAGAGCTTTTTTCCCCTTTTTTGGGTAGCGATGGTGGCAGGATCGTGATTGACGTTGAATCTACTTTGGGGGACATTTTTTAAAATGTTTATTTTCAATAAAGGACTTGTTAAAGACTGTCTCCTGTCATTTTCTACACTTTTTTTGTGAATGGGTAGCAGTACCATATACCGCCTACTCATTTACATAGGCGGGGGGGCCAGGATCTTTGGGCCCCCTTGTTAAAGGGGGCTTCCAGATTCCAATAAGCCCCCCAGGCTACAGACCCCTGCAACCACAGGCTACAGTTGTGGGAAAGAGGCCCTTGTCCCCATCAATATGTGGACAAGGTGCTTTGGGGGGCTCCCGACCCAAGGCACCCCACCATGTTGCGGGCATGTGGCCTGGTATGGTTCAGGAGAGGGGGTGCTCACCTCCTGATATGGATTTTTGGGGGACCCCCATGCCATTTATAAAAAAATAATTGGCATAGAGGGTTCTTCTCAAAATCCATACCAGTCTCGAAGTGCTTGGTATGGATGAGAGGGGGACAACAAGCTGGGTTTTTTTTAATTGCTGGGCAGTGCTGACAATTCTTTTGACATTCAGCTGTCGGCAGGAAACCCCACTGACACCAGGAACATGAATGAATGTCTCACTACTAAAATACCGCGTGACTTCATCATAGAACTCATGCCGGATATTAGTAACTGAGCGGGATCTTCATACTCAGATGCGGTAAGACACCTCTCAGTTCCTCCTCTTCGACGTTCATTGTAGAACATTCTGTAGGTTCGGATGTTTGACCGCGACCTGAACAGGGGGGTGTTCGGCCATCACTATTTGTGGTCTCAGGATTAGTAGAGTTGTCTTGGCTATTGCTGGTCTTTGTCTCGTTACATTTCGGAAGCTGATTGGTCTCACCGGTCTGTTGTTCCTTGATGGGTACTTTGTATAAATCATCCTCTTTGATTCTCTTTCCTGATTGTTGAGCTCCATTTGTATCTTTGGTGTCATTATCTCTTCCCTCAGTTGAGGGTTTTCTTGGTGTAATTGTTACATTTTAGATTGAATTTTTAGGATAGATCTCTGGGGGGGGGGTTTGTGTTTTTAGCTCTTCTCTCAGCTTCTCATTTACATTTTCTCACTTGTCTTTGACATTTTTCTTTTAATTGAACAAAGTCTCTCCCTAATAAATCCTTTTGTGGTACACATAAATCCCCAAAGTTATATTTACATAAATCCACACTCAATTCTATCTAAAAAATAAAATAAACCCAAAAAAATCAAAATTATATATATATAAAAATTATATATAAAAAAAATTATATATGAAAATTGTGTTCAATAAACCCAAAGTGTCCAAGTTCCAAAAAAAATGTTTTTCTTTCAATCCAATAAAGCAGAAATTGGTTCTAAGACTCCATGATCACCTCAAAGAAAAATAGAAAAAAAGAAAATTCATAGTGTATTACCCTTTCACAAAATGTATATATATACTTCACTCTGTGCTCAACACAAAAACACACTCAAAATCATTTTGTGCAAAATAAATCCAATATATATCACAATCCAAATAGGTGAATAAAATTAAATAAATAAATAAAGTAAGTAAAACCCAAAACGTGAAAAAAACGTGATCACTCCAATCACAAGTGAATAGTGATACTAGGTACTAGTACCCTCTAAACTCCAGCCAAAAATCGATGCTAGGTACTTTTACCCTCTTGCAGTATTTTAAAGCATGAACTGACATAGGAGATCCGTATTTCTCAATCCTTCATTTTCTTAGGTTTTCCTCCCAACTCCTCATAAAAGCATAAAAAGGCTCTTTAGGCAGAATCCATAAAAATGGACAAATTTTAATAGCAACTCACATATAAAACAGGGATATCCAGCTTCCTATATTCCTCTTTCAAGTTTCAGGTTGAAAACCACATGTTTCCAACCAACAAAATGGCCACGGCGACACTTCCGGTTAGCGTGCGTGCGTGATGACGTCACTCCTCTAACGCGTTTCGTCACTTCCGGACTTCATCAGATGAAAAGAGCCTTTTTATGCTTTTATGAGGAGTTGGGAGGAAAACCTAAGAAAATGAAGGATTGAGAAATCGAGTATCACTATTCACTTGTGATTGGAGTGATCACGTTTTTTTCACGTTTTGGGTTTTACTTACTTTATTTATTTAATTTTATTCACCTATTTGGATTGTGATATATATTGGATTTATTTTGCACAAAATGATTTTGAGTGTGTTTTTGTGTTGTGCACAGAGTGAAGTATATATATACATTTTGTGAAAGGGTAATACACTATGAATTTTCTTTTTTTCTATTTTTCTTTGAGGTGATCATGGAGTCTTAGAACCAATTTCTGCTTTATTGGATTGAAAGAAAAACATTTTTTTGGAACTTGGACACTTTGGGTTTATTGAACACAATTTTCATATATAATTTTTTTTATATATAATTTTTATATATATATAATTTTGATTTTTTTGGGTTTATTTTATTTTTTAGATAGAATTGAGTGTGGATTTATGTAAATATAACTTTGGGGATTTATGTGTACCACAAAAGGATTTATTAGATTGTATACTTTCTAGGGAGAAAGTTGTGATTTTGTGTGAAGGGTTATAATATAGGAGCTTATTGATTGATGAAAGTCTCTCCCTAGCTGAGATTAAGCTTGCAATTTTTGGATCCTTAGATGTACTTTCTGAACGTACCTGCAAATCGAATCCAAGCATTCTGGTTATCAACTCATACTCCCACCAGGCATGGATTGAGCAGGTGAACCCCATAATAATACATGAAAACCTAACTTCTCCTAGGAGACTTATGGCTCTCTGGCAGAACTGGCTGGATACTCCGGTACTCACTCCCCATACTTCATTTGTCATAGGTTTTTATAGGTTTAACTTTTTTAGGCCCCTAAAAATGGACCAGCCAATTGTACCCTACTAAATGGTGACTACATTGGAGGCCGATACTTGGTGTATGATCCTGTAGACACAGGCCTACTTGAACGGTGTCAGCTATCTATGTATGTACTGGAGAGAGTTACTTGCCATGTACAGGTGAATTGTTCTACGTTGCTTCTTTTTTCTCTTTTCATTTGTTTATAGAAGGTAACAGTGACACCAGAGACAAAGCAAGTTATTGTTCTGTATGATCTGTAACATTGCCACAACTGCTTATACATTAGAATGTATGACTCCATTGTCTGGGCTGAATGTTGGATATACTGTGTGCACTTAAAAACTTAATACAATTTAGTTTAATTAAATTTTTATATATATATATATATATATATAACACAGGTGTCAAACACCTGTATCCAGAGCCTGCCCTCTAAGTTATTTCATGTGGCCCTTGCACCTCTCCTTCAGTTACCCCCTTGTCTCCTCCCCCACCTTTTCTCAGCAGTCGGCAGCAGAGAGCAGAATAGGACTCCTCTGCCAAATCCTGCACCTCTCAGTGCAGCTGCAGTATCCCCTCCCTTGGTCTCAGAATTTCAGAATTCAGTAGACTCTGGTAATTGACTCCACTCCTCCTCTGGTCCTCCTCCAGACCCTGCGCTTTCTGCTTTCCAGCTCTGCCCCCAAAGGAGGTGCACGGTGATGTTAAAGAGGGTGTGGGGTTCTTGGCATCTGATTTAATGGGGGGGTGAGGTGCTCTGGACATCTAGTCTTGCAGTTACAACTGGCCCTTTGAGGACAACCATAATGCTGACACAGCCTGCGATGATATATAAGATATATTTAATAATGATCATTAAAAATAAAAACCAACTTTAGCCCTTTTATATAGAATTCTGATTTTTATTTTTTTTCCTGTACAGGTGGATTGATGAACCACGTTTTTGGTCATGCTGGTCTTCGTGAATACAACTCAGTCACATGGGAAACCAAACATCTGGGTGTTGTAATTGACTGAAAGTTTTTATTGCAGTTCACTGGAGGAGTCACACAGGACACAAGTCATATCCATGTTCTAAATGTCATAAGTGCTTTGGGTCCTCTTCAACACTGATCCAACCTCAGAGGACAACATGAGAAAAGTCATTTCAGTGTTCTGGAAGTGACAATTGCTTTACAGTAAAGTCCAACCCATGTATACATAAGAGGAGTCATTTCAAGCGATTTCTTGTTTGGAACGTGACAAAGATTTTACAATGGAGGCAAAACATATCACACACCAGAAGGTCCACACTGAAGAGAAGCCATATCAGTGTTCAGAATGTGATAAAACTTTTAAACGGAGGGATCACCTTGTCATACATGAGAGGGTCCACACTGGAGAGAAGCCATATCAATGTTCAGAATGTGACAAAGCTTTTAGACATAAGTCATATCTTATCACACACCAAAGGATCCACACCGGAGAGAAGCCATATCAGTGTTCTGAATGTGACAAAGCTTTTACACAGAAGTCAAATCTTATCATACACCAGAGGAATCACACTGGAGAGAAGCCATATCAATGTTCTGAATGTGATAAAACTTTTAAATGGAGGGGACACCTTGTCATACATGAGATGATTCATACTGGAGAGAAGCCATATCAGTGTTCAGAATGTGACAAAGCTTTTACACAGAAGTCAGATCTTATTGCACACCATGGGGTTCACACTGGAGAGAAGCCATATCAGTGTTCTGAATGTGATAAAACTTTTAAACGGAGGAGACACCTTGTCATACATGAGAGGGTTCATACTGGAGAGAAGCCATATCAGTGTTCTGAATGTGATAAAACTTTTAAATGGAGGGGACACCTTGTCATACATGAGAGGATTCATACTGGAGAGAAGCCATATCAGTGTTCAGAATGTGACAAAGCTTTTACACGGAAGTCAGAGCTTATAGCACACCAGAGGGTCCACACTGGGGAGAAGCCATATCAATGTTTGAAATGTGATAAAACTTTTAAACGGAGGAGACACCTTGTCATACATGAGAGGGTTCATACTGGAGAGAAGCCATATCAATGTTCTGAATGTGATAAAACTTTTAAACGGAGGGAACACCTTGTCATACATGAGAGGGTTCATACTGGAGAGAAGCCATATCAGTGTTCAGAATGTGATAAAACTTTTAAACGGAGGGATCACCTTGTCATACATGAGAGGGTCCACACTGGAGAGAAGCCATATCAATGTTCAGAATGTGATAAAGCTTTTACACATAAGTCATATCTTATCACACACCAAAGGATCCACACCGGAGAGAAGCCATATCAGTGTTCTGAATGTGACAAAGCTTTTACACGGATGGCACATCTTATCACACACCAGAGGATCCTCCACACTCGAGAGAAGCCATATCAATGTTCAGAATGTGACAAAGCTTTTACAGGTAATGCCGGGCTAATCTGTCACCAGAGGATTCACAAGCTTGAGCTGCATAAATGAAAATCCAGAAGATTGGACAATATTAAAGAAGTTAAAGCTGTCTCATTAGGTTCACAGCCCCAATGTCTTCCCACAAACGACGGAAGACATAAAAAGACAAAATGCTGCTTAGAAAAAAAATCTGTGAACAATCAGGAATTTAATGTTCGGATGCATTGGGTTTAGTGCTTATGTCCATCAGGAACACACCTAGAAGGCCTGTGAATATTTTACCTATGGACATTTTTTTCAGATAAGCAGCAATGACTGAACTGTTTTCCTCATCTTTATCCTTTTTTATGGAGCATTGACTGAACATGTAATTCATTTTCATCATTCACTAACTGAGCTATGTTCCCATGCATTTTCTTCATTGACAGAATCTGACCAACCAATACATGACCAACAATGCCTCAGTACCAGAGTCTAGGATGGGGTCCAATGGCTTCTTGCCAAGCCTCTGAAACCTCATTAGGAGAGTCCATTCCATGTTCTTTTGAGAATTAATACATCATAAGCAAGGCTTGAGGGTTCCAGCTAAGCCCACCGTGTCCACACTTCCTATTACATGTTCCACCTCCTCTCCCATGATCAATGCCTCCTTTCCATGTTCTATATCCTCTCATGGATGACATCTTTCCAGGCAGGTCTGTAGCTGAGATACCAGCCAGATAGAGGTCTCTGGTTAGAGAGTAACTTCTTAAGCTGCTGTAGGCCATCCAACACGGAGTTAATGCTGTTTTAGGGGACATATTCAACAGTACCACCTAATCCCAGCTGGCCACTTGTGTTTCATCTGGTTTTCTCAAAAGGGATTCTATCAGGTGATGATTGGATGTCTTTGTTATCTTTTTTTTTTCTGTCCAGCTATTGCTCATCTCCATAAACTATTCACACGGTACAACTGCAAGAGATCTGAACTTACAAAGTGCTAAGTGTGCGGTCATATTCCTACCACTTCTTCTGGGAGACTGAAATTCCTCTTATTGGGGTTCACCTTAATGACTCTGAATGGACGAGTTAAGACATCGGCGCCACAGTGTAACAATGGGCAAAATCAATAATTACATAAATGGTGCAATCTGTCATTAGCATAAACGTTTTTGTTTTTCCGAATCTCCCCTTGTAACTTTTTTATTACCTGTTGACCCTCCCAGTTTTTTTCTGCTTCCTGTAGAAGGCCAAGCTATTTGGCAAAAATGAAAGTTGGATGGTTGGGAAACACCATATAAGACTGCTGGGGGTGCTTACAACTGTCATCTTCCATTCATATGGGGGGTCAGCATTAGCTGAAGTTGGACTTTACTTGTTGTGTGTCTTACTTATAATCTATCTAAGACTTCCCTGTACAGGGTGACAACGCTGCTGTGTAATGTTCCTACAGAATGATCAGGGTTGTCACCCTGTTACAGAAGGTGGGGAAATAACAGATCTACAGACAGGACCAACAGCTGATACAACTATGTTGCTGAGGGAACTCTGGGAATGCTAATGACAGATTGCATTACACATTCAGTTAGCAGACTTCCTGCTGTTGGTCTTCTGTTTGAATTGTGTTCTGATATTTACTGTCCTGCTGTAAAAGGTGTAAATGATTGTCCATGTTTTCTGTAGTGGTAGGGACTACAAACTCATATCAGGAATATTAGGATGGGTACTTACCCAAGGGGATCACCTTTTTGGATTTGGAAGAAACATTTCACATAGTTTCTTTCCATTAATGGCACCGACAAAGGGAGTCTCACTTACTTTACTAACAATAGGAGAGCCAATCACAGGACAGTAACATTTCATGGTTTCTCACTGTAATTGCAGAATGTTTAATCCCCATTGGTCCAATGGATTCCTAGTCCTTCCAGATAACATTTGCTTCTTGTGTGGAAGGAGCACCCTAAAGTGGCTTCCCTTCAATTCCACCCATAGCTGTACTTTAGGTTATGTTGCCCCTCCCCCCATATCTGTAAAGGAAAGCCTCAATTTCTCCTAATACTCCCCTGGCCTTCCAGTGAGAAGAAACATTTTCTCTGGATTGGAGCTGCTTTATGCAGTGAGCCCTTCATAGACGGGGTGGGGAATCTAAGATAAGTAAGATGAACCGGTGTACTGGAGTCATGGATCAGGTAACCAATGACACCACTGATGTTATAGCAGAGCTGACAGCAGAAGTGGCTCCACCATCTAAGGTGGTGTCACAGAACTGCTTGGCAGCTGACTATCTCTTGGCAGACCAAGGTGGAGTCTACAAATGGTGTCAGATGGAGAGTGTTGTACGTTTATATTAGATAATGAGGATCTCAGAAGGGGATATCTACACAAGGTAAAGGAGTTCCAACAGGAACCTGGGTGGGGGGAGGTGGGATCCAATGTTTTGGGTGGGTTTAGTTGGAATCTGGTTGAGTAATATGGTGGGTTTGCTTCTTAAGCCATTAGTTGCTACCATAGTTTTGATTTTGAAATATACATTTCTGTCTTTTCTTTTACTGCCAGAGATTATTTTGCTTTTTTAAGTTATATTCACATTTTAGGCCATATGATTAGTTAAAACCCCAAACATTTCTTTTATTTTCTGAAATCAGAGACTCTGGAGAATATAATGGTGGTAGTTGCCATTTTTCATGTCACAGAATATTAGCACAGCTGTTTATCAAATACATATTTTCTGTAAAATAGATAATGTTAGTGCACAAAGAACACAATATATGACCCAATTTGGTGAAATTATAAAATATGGGGTTAGCATCAAGTATATAGATACCAAACATGTCAAACTTTATAAACTGTTCGTACTTGTGAAATGGTGACAAACTTCAGTTTGACGCTTTAAGAGCCTTTATAGGTTATCAGTTCAGATAGTTATCCGTGAACGATGGCCTCAGAATGATTGTTCTCACTCTCGCTTGTGCAATGATATGTAAAATGTGTCGTGTGATTTGTTTTGTGGGTTTTTATTTTTATAATGTTACTTAAATTTTTTTCATCTCTTTTTACACTTAACATGGCTTCTATCAGATAGGGGGTTGATAGCCCCCCTGTGGTACATATTTCTGGTCACAGGTCCTCTTTAAAGAGACATCAGAACATTATTAGACCCCCAATGTCACCTCTGTACCCCAAGAAAGATGGTCAAGCACAGATCATGCCTAATCAGCTCCTTCCCAAACCATAATGACTGAAGAATGACAGCGCTGAACCCAGAAATGACATAATCTCCCACCTCCCACATTCATTCACTGAAGGGGAGATCAGAGATCAGATGTTTGCTGATTTCCTTCTGCCCTCACCACTGACACCCACCATGCCTGTCTTGGGCTTGCAGGAAGGACAGCTGAGCCCGGTGTATATGGCGGGGGGAGGACCTTCAGTGCGGCTGAATCACTTCCACCAGAAAGCTGACAGATGGCCTAACAAATGTAGACAACCCCCGGGTGCTATAGCTATAAGGCCGTGCTGCTGCTGATGGAAACCTTACGTTGGCCGGAGTGAAAGGGTTCCACTAATGTACATCTGCCAAATCCGTATCTGAGTAGACCATAGAAGCAGCATTAGAAAGAAATGTGAGCATGGCTTCAGTCAGGCGATGGTCCTGGTGGTCATGGTCTTGTTCTCCATCAGGTCCTCTCACCTTGTAGATGGTGACATGGACTTGTGTGGGAATGAGTAGGAGGGGCTCGGGGTTCTCTTGTACTCAATCAGCTTGTTATGGATAAAACATGAAAGTGTTTTCTGGGAATTTACAGGGATTTGGATGTTCAGAGGGTCACATAAGTGGGCTGGTATTAATGAGGGGAGTGTCATATGTTAATGAGTTTCTTAGCATAGATGATATAAATGGTATAAATAGATCCTTGAAATGTAAACAATCTATCTCTTTTCTTCTGTTAAAGTGTCACATATATATAATTAATAAAGTTGAATTATAATTTCATCACACAATACTGTGGTCTGGGTTCTTCTACAACACATCCCCCCAAATATGTCCTCTTCCAGTTATAGGGGTCTGATGGAATGGGACACCAGCTGATGGTATCTCTTAGGCCCCTTGTACATGGGGGGGTCCAGCCCCTGTGGGTGCAATGCTGGCATTATAATACACCTGGTAGGCACAGGTACAGCGTCCAGCCCCGCTGCCTGCAGCCTGTCAAAGTCTACACTACAGCTGGACGGGGCTCAATGCTGCACCACGTTTACCTCGTGTTTAGGGAGCTCCGTGTTCAGGGAGAAATGACCGCCATCCTGATCAGACAAAGCATAAAGAAGATGTAGGCAGGTGCAGTCTGCTTCTTCTACTGTAGGGGGCACCCAACCAGGGGGACATCCCAGCCTGGAGAGGAAGTCGGGGGACACTTGGTTTCTCTGTGGTTTCCCGGTTCCTGGAGACTGTGTGGAATGAAGGGGTCCATGGAGTCCTGGAGACATTTTACATTTTTTTTGTTTACATGTTTTAAAGACCATTTATACCTTAAAATTACTTAAAACCCCCAAATATTATATATATTTCTTCACAACAGCAGACACACTAGAGGATAAATTGTTATTAGTTCTGATGTTTTATGATTTTTATTATTTTACACAATATTAGTGCAATGATTTATGAAAGGCAAAATTTCAGTTAAAAATACAGCAGATGAGAATTCAGAGAAAGCTCCACCCTCATTCATTCTCCACCAATCAAGGATCTCACTCCAGTTACCCAGTCACCGTGGGCATGATTTCCTTGACATCCATCATTGGTGTCAGTGAGATAAAATAAGCCCCATTGTTGGTGTCAGTGAGATAAATAAGCCCCATTGGTGTCAGTGAGATAAAATAAGTTCCATTGTTGGTGTCAGTGAGATAAAATAAGTTCCATTGTTGGTGTCAGTTAGATAAAACAAATGCCATTGTTGGTGTCAGTGAGAATAAAGTGTACCCCCAGCCCAGCATTGGTGGTCAGTGGTGGTACTTACCTGATCCCAGCCTCCGGCTGCCTCTCTGCTGATGTCACAATTATACTTTCACTGTAGGAAAGGAGTTGCCGGCTCCCAGCAGTCAGGTATAATTGCAGTCCCTGGTGATGGAACCCAGAGAGTGTTCCGGAGTCGTCACCTCACTGCCACTTTGAAGTGTCCTGGAATCTGCCAGACATGGACATGATCATTGGAGAATGCTTTGAAACAACAACAAGGTTCAAACTATGAGACATTTCTTAGAGCTGCAGTTCCTCTGAGCTCCACCAGGTGGTGAGCGCCCTTCTACCCAGACAGGAAGTGATGTCAGGTACAGACAGGAAGTGATGTCAGGTACAGACAGAAAGTAATGACAGGTACAGATGGGAAGTGATGACAGGTACAGATGGGAAGTGATGTCAGGTATAGACGGGAAGTGATATCAGGTATAGATGGTAAGTGATGTCAGGTACACATGAGAAGTGATGTCAGGTACATACAGGAAGTGATGTCAGGTACAGATGGAAAGTGATGTCGGGTACAGATGGGAAGTGATGTCGAGTACAGACGGGAAATGATGTCAGGTACAGATGGGAAGTGATGTCAGGTACAGATGGTAAGTGATGTCAGGTACACAGAGAAAGTGATGTCAGGTACATACGGGAAGTGATGTCAGGTATAGATGGTAAGTGATGTCAGGTACAGACGGGAAGTGATGTCAGGTACAGACGGGAAGTGATGTCAGGTACAGACGGGAACTGATATCAGGTACAGACGGGAAATTATGTCAGGTACAGATGGGAAGTGGTGTCAGGTACAGATGAAAAGTGATGTCGGGTACAGACGAGAAATAATGTCGGGTACAGATGGGAAATGATGTCAGGTACATACAGGAAGTGGTGTCAGGTACAGATGGGAAGTGGTGTCAGGTACAGATGAAAAGTGATGTCAGGTACAGATGGGAAGTGGTGTCAGGTACAGATGAAAAGTGATGTTGGGTACAGACGAGAAATAATGTCGGGTACAGATGGGAAATGATGTCAGGTACATACAGGAAGTGGTGTCAGGTACAGATGGGAAGTGATGTCAGGTACAGACAGGAAGTGATGTCAGGTACAGATGGGAAGTGATATAGGTATAAACAGATAGTGATGTCAGGTACAGACAGGAAGTGATGTCAGGTAGACAGGAAGTGATGTCAGGTACAGACAGGAAGCTCTGGGTGAGAGGTGAGTCAGGAGGAAGTAGAGAGGAGACATTGCTTTGTCTCCCAGCAGACAGAGGGTGTCAGTAATGAGGCTCCACCTGATGCTGACTGCTGGGAAGGTATATAATCCCCCCGTAGTTTTCATCAGTTCCTCAGTGTTCTGCCTATGAGCCGCTTCCCTGCTGGATCCTGCATCCTGTATCTTATATACTTTCCCCTGATTCTGGTTTCCTGCATCCTGTTCCCCCATCTCTGCTCCCCTGATTACTAGTCCTGGGTCTGCCCGGTGTATGTCAGCTTCCCTCCATTTGTACACAGTGTATTATAGTCAGGTTGTTGGGTTGGTTATTTGCTGTCACATTTATGTGTCACTTTTGCTTTGTTTATGATCTGTGGGTGTCGTGTCCATTAGTAAACGAGACTTAAAGTGATTGTAAAGGCAACATTTTTTTTCATTTAAAACAAACATGTCATACTTACTGCTGTGTGTGATGGGTTTGCACAGAGCAGCCTGGATCCTCCTCTTCTCGGGTCCCCCACAGGGGCTCCCAGCCCCTCCCTCCTGTTGAGTGCCCCCACAGCAAGCAGCTTGTTATGGGAGTGATTTAGCCGGACTAAGTGTCCGATGATTATCTGTTCCTGTCCTAATTAATCATGCTAGCTCTTTAGTGCGCACACATGAAGAAAGCCACACTGACACACGTTTAATTCTGTGAAAACTTCTAGTTTATTGGAATGAAAAAGTGAGTTTATATATACAAGATAATGCAAGGGTGGTGAGCAGTGTTACTGGGCTACGTATACGCTTCTAATTGGTCATGTCCATACAAGGCAAACTTCCTTCAGGGCTCGTGGTGATCTCCTCTTAGGTGTTATCTTGGAAAGAAAATATTTTTGTTCTTCCACAAAATCCTGACCATTGTACTATGCATGCTGGGCAGTATATGACATACTCCTGACCACTGCACAATATATACAGGGCAGTATATGACATGTTCCTGACCACTGCGCTCTGTACACAGGGCAGTATATGACATGTTCCTGACCACTGCGCTCTGTACACAGGGCTGTATATGATATACTCCTGACCACTGCACTCTATACACAGGGCAGTTTATGACATTTTCCTGACCACTGCACTCTACACACAGGGCTGTATATGATATACTCCTGACCACTGCACTCTACACACAGGGCTGTATATGACATACTCCTGACCACTGCGCTCTGTACACAGGCCTAAGATATAATCCTGACCACTGCACACTGTACACAAGGCTGTATATGATATATTCATGGCCACTGTGCTCTGTACACAGGGCTGTATATGATATACTCCTGACCACTGCACTCTGTACACAGGCCTAAGATATAACACTGACCACTGCACTCTGTACACAGGGCTGTATATGATATACTCCTGAACATTGCACTCTGTACACAGACCTAAGATATAAACCTGACCATTGCACTCTGTACAAAGGGCTGTACATGACATGTTCCTAACCACTGCACTTTTTTTTCTGAGCCATGTATGACATGCTCCTGACCGATGACCACTTCTAAATGCTGGGCTGTATAAGACATGATCTTACCCACTGTGACATACATGACATACTACTTCTGACTACTTCACTCTGTATAGGGACTGTATATCATATACTCCTGACCACTACACTCCTCGATGTAAATCACATACTCCTGACCACTACACTCTGTACTCTGGGATGTAAATCACATACTCCTGACCACTACACTCTGCACTCTGGGATGTAAATCACATACTCCTGACCACTACACTCTGTACTCTGGGATGGAAATCACATACTCCTGACCACTGCACTCTGTGATGGAAATCACATACTCCTGACCACTACACTCTGTACTCTGGGATGTAAATCACATACTCCTGACCACTACACTCTGTACTCTGGGATGGAAATCACATACTCCTGACCACTGCACTCTGTACTCTGAGATGTAAATCACATACTCCTGACCACTGCACTCTGTACTCTGGGATGTAAATCACATACTCCTGACCACTACACTCTGTACTCTGGGATGTAAATCACATACTCCTGACCACTACACTCTGTACTCTGGGATGTAAATCACATACTCCTGACCACTACACTCTGTACTCTGGGATGTAAATCACATACTCCTGACCACTGCACTCTGTACTCTGGGATGTAAATCACATACTCCTGACCACTACACTCTGTGATGTAAATCACATACTCCTGACCACTACACTCTGTACTCTGGGATGTAAATCACATACTCCTGACCACTACATTCTGTACTCTGGGATGTAAATCACATACTCCTGGCCACTACACTCTGTACTCTGGGATGTAAATCACATACTCCTGACCACTACATTCTGTACTCTGGGATGTAAATCACATACTCTTGACCACTACACTCTGTACTCTGGGATGTACATCACATACTCTTGACCACTACACTCTGTACTCTGGGATGTAAATCACATACTCCTGACCACTGCACTCTGTACTCTGGGATGTAAATCACATACTCCTGACCACTGCACTCTGTACTCTGGGATGGAAATCACATACTCCTGACCACTGCACTCTGTACTCTGGGATGGAAATCACATACTCCTGACCACTGCACTCTGGGATGTAAATCACATACTCCTGACCACTGCACTCTGTACTCTGGGATGTAACTCCTGACCACTGCACTCTGTACTCTGGGATGTAACTCCTGACCACTACACTCTGTACTCTGGGATGTAACTCCTGACCACTACACTCTGTACTCTGGGATGTAAATCACATACTCCTGACCACTGCACGTTGTTTGCAGGGCTGTATGAAGTAGTCTCCTGACCCCTGCACTCTGGGCCATTATTCATGGTGAACCAGAAACTGGATGACCTGTAAAGGCTTGTGAAGTGTCTCCTGTGAGAAATGTTTGGGCCCCAAAGATCCCCATCATGGCCCCGACACACACAATTCTTTTCACTCAATAAATTCTTTATTATAGTTTTACTTCTAACAAGATTGTAATCATAGAATCAGGAAATAGTAAAGGAAGGAATCTGATTGGTCAGGAAGATCCCTTGTCTGGAATGTGGGGGCGGAGTCATTATTATTGGTGTACAATACAATACACAACGTGTTCCATTATTATAACAAAGTATTGTAGAAAAGATCCCAACATGTGACATGGCTGAATGAATGCTGGTCATATTAGTTCATCTATTCTCTAAGTGGGGTGGTATCTATTGGGCCAATCTCTTTTACAAACCACACATATTATCGCCCTTCAAAGTGAAAACAGAAATGATTTGCACAAAATCAAAGAGTAGAAATATTTTCCGGTGGATCCCCTCTACCCAGACCCCATATGTAGACATAGAACAACAAGCTGTGTTCCCTCTCGTGCCGCACTCCTCCAACCACCCAAACCCACACAGAAGCCAAGGGAAATAATGAGAGGAAAGTTCCCCCCTAGTTTGGGGCGGAGTTCTCCTTCCCTCCTGTTGGGGGATGGGAGAAGGATGGACTGAAGACAGAGAGACGCTTCGGGGTCACCACTGTTCTGTAGAGCCTTGAAATGAAGGACATCAACTTCAGAAGTTCTTGTTGTCTGTTCCCCGATAACGAGATCTGGGCTCTCCCGGCTTCTAGCTCTGTAACCCGCTATATCATTATCAGGAAACGCAACTCCGACACCCAAGAAGGGCTGAAGTTGTGTCCTTCATTTCCAGGATCTACTGACCACTCTGCACCCCGACATTTACTGCACTTCATCCATGTCTTTGGGGGCCTCTGATCTCCTTATCAACTGTTTCTTCCATGATGAAGATCATCCATGGAGTATATCTGAGGTGTATATCAGGGTGTGCTTCTTCCGCACATGAGAGCTGGGATGTCCAGCAACATTCATCTAGAAGACATTTCCCGCACTCATGGCACTAATACACCTCCAGGGTTGTGTGGGACCCCTGATGTAAAGGGAGACAGGACTTCAGTTTCCCTCACTTAGGACAGAAAGTGGCTTCTTCCTGTGTGAGATCTCTGATGTTTGTAAAGATTAGACTTCCTTGTAAAACATTTCCCACACTCAGGACAGGAATATGCCTTCTCCCCTGTATGAGATCTCTGATGTGTGTATAAATGGGACTTGTCTGAAAAACATTTCCCACATTCTGGACAGGAATATGCCTTCTCCCCTGTATGAGATCTCTGATGTGTGTATAAATGGGACTTGTCTGAAAAACATTTCCCACATTCTGGACAGGAATATGGCTTCTCCCCTGTGTGAGATCTCTGATGTTTGTATAGATGGGACTTGTCTGAAAAACATTTCCCACACTCAGGACAGGAATATGGCTTCTCCCCCGTGTGAGATCTCTGATGTCTGTGAAGACTGGACTTCAGTAAAAAACATTTCCCGCACTCAGAACAGGAATACGGCTTCTTCCCCGTGTGAGATCTCTGATGTGTGCACAGATAGGTCATCTTTGAAAAACATTTCCCGCACTCGGGACAGGAATACGGCTTTTCCCCTGTGTGAGATCTCTGATGTGAGTAAAGATTGGACTTCTCTGAAAAACATTTCCCGCACTCTGGACAGGAATACGGCTTCTCCCCCGTGTGAGATCTCTGATGTCTGTAAAGATTGGACTTGAGTGAAAAACATTTCCCGCACTCAGAACAGGAATACGGCTTCTCCCCCCGTGTGAGATCTCTGATGTCTGTAAAGACTGGACTTCAGTGAAAAACATTTCCCGCACTCAGGACAGGAATACGGCTTCTCCCCCGTGTGAGATCTCTGATGCGTGTATAGATGGGACTTCACTGAAAAACATTTCCCACACTCAGGACAGGAATACGGCTTCTCACCTGTGTGAGATCTCTGATGTGTGTAAATACTGGACTTCTCTGAAAAACATTTCCCACACTCAGGACAGGAATACGGCTTCTCCCCTGTGTGAGATCTCTGATGTCTGTGAAGACTGGACTTCAGTAAAAAAACATTTCCCGCACTCAGAACAGGAATACGGCTTCTTCCCCGTGTGAGATCTCTGATGCGTGCACAGATAGGTCATCTTTGAAAAACATTTCCCGCACTCGGGACAGGAATACGGCTTTTCCCCTGTATGAGATCTCTGATGTGTGTATAAATGGGACTTGTCTGTAAAACATTTCCCGCACTCAGGACAGGAATGTGGCTTCTCCTCCATGTGAAATCTTTTATGCACATTAAGATGGGATTTAGAACTGAAACATTTCCCGCACTCAGTACAGGAGAACCTCTTCCCTGTTGGAAGGCCGGCCCGGTCCCGCACAGTCTGAGGTCCCTCAGGATACGAGGAATCCGATGGTCCATCTACACTGGGTGGTGCCGGATGGACATTGGAGGGAGTCGGGTTTTCTCCTGGACTATACTGTGTGATGTCCTCATCTTCTACTTTCCAGTCTGGAGACAAAGTGAGACAATCCTCTGAGGTTTTCCTCATCTCCCGGCCATGGACTAAAATACAAAGACAAAGAGGATTACTAGACAGGAGCTGATTGGTTCAAATCCCCCCAAATGTCAGGACGGGACAGATCCCTCCAAATGTCAGGACGGGACAAATCCCCCCCAAATGTCAGGACGGTACAAATACCCCCAAATGTCAGGACGGTACAAATACCCCCAAATGTCAGGACGGGACAAATCCCCGTTCCCCCAACCAGGACTCCGCCCACATGAGGCAGCTTGGTCTCTGAGGAGCTTACAATTCCACCCTCAAGGGAACTAGGAAATGGCTCCTCTGATCTCCTACCAGGTCATTTCTTTATTCATGGACCTTAGTCAGAGAGTGAGGAAACAACCAGAACTGTCTTTTATAGGAGGGACAGTGATGAGGGGATTATAGGACGAGGGTCCCCACCCCCTCTATCACTCATCGCCATCTTCCCAACACAAGAAGTACTGCACTTCCTTATTTAGTCCATGATTTAGTCATGAAGAACAGCGGGGCTGAGCCCCACCAGAGGTCAGAGAGTGAGGATGGGGGGAGAACAACCAAGATGAAGACTGGACTGATCCTGAAGACCACCATCATTGGGGTATTGACTCCTCCCTCATTATCACTTTCTGTTTAAGGGTCCAAAGTTGGAGGATGTTATCACATTATTATCACCATGTAAAAGTCTGTGCTCCAATCACATCATCCGATATAAAATGTCCAGCTGGGAGGAAATGGGGGGAACAAAAGAGACTCCATATTATGTGTATATATATAGCAGTGGGGGGAGGGGGAGAGCAGAAGTCAGGACTATGGAATGTACAACATAGAGTATATAGTGCAGGGGTCAGGAGTATGTAATGTACAACATAGCGTATATAGTGCAGGGGTCAGGAGTATGTAATGTATAATATAAATTATACAGTGTAAGGGTCAGGACTCATAATATTGTTATTCAGCAATCAGTGGTGGCCTAGATGTCCACATGAGACAAGCTGCAGAGGTCCCACACCGCTGCCTCCCATCTCCTGAGTCTGCACTCAGTGACTTGGGGCTGAGACACTACAGACATATCCCTCCACCTGGCACAGCCAGCAGACAACAAAGTAACCCTGGCAGAAATGATTGGTCACAGATTTTACTAGACCTGACATGTGGCAAAAGACCCAATACACATGTCCCAGGTCAACCAACACCTATGTGGAACATCAACATTTTGCTGCCAGCTGATCCCCAGAACCTCCATAAATCCAGTCTAGATACATAAATTGTGTCTGCAGCACAGAGAAGGAAGATTATCCGAGAGAAATCCAGGAATACAGGACGGGGAACACAGCTCAGGAAAGTGACCAGGGGATTACAGGCTGATATCACCCAGTCCCCGCCCTACTCTGGACCAATCAGTGAGCAGTATGGGTGGAGGAATGGATTTAGTGTTCATGACCCACCTGTGCTGATCTCTGTAGGAGTGTCCTCCTCTATAAATGTCCCCGTTATTCCATCCTCCTCCATAGACTGCTGATCATCCCTCACATACGCCTCTTCTTCTTCTGCTTTCACCTCAAATTCTATATCAATTGGATCTCCACTCTAAATCAAGGAAATGAGAGAAAATATCATCTGTAAAATGTAAGATTTATGATTGTGACATCACACACAAAATCCACACATTATCTCCCTTCACAGAAGCAGATCACATGTGATATGTGGGTACATTTCCCCTAAATACCGCATGCCATCCTGAAACTGTCCATTTCCTATCCCGTGTTGCGGTATTGACCACAAACACTGAACACGCTCAGTAAATACCGCATGAACAGGCGTTACATTCACAGAAGGAAATAAAGAATGAAATGCATGCGGTCATTAATTAGTGGTGGAGACATGCGGCATTCAGGAAATGTGTACTGCTTGGGAAAGAGTGGGCGGCCGCTGGCATCCTTAACAACCAGTAAACAACATGGTTGTTAGGGAGCAAACGGCCGCTGTGTCTTAACCAACCGATAAATTAAAAAAAAAAAAAGATTTACCGGCAACAAAATATTAAGAAAATGGCGTGGGGTCCCCCTCCCGGGTCTGGTATGGATTTTGAGGGGGACCCCTTGTCAAAATGAAAGAAATACATACCAGACCCCTATCTGAGCATGCAGCCCAGAAGGTCAGGAAAGGGGGGGGATGAGCAAGCGACCCCCCCTCCTGAAACATACCAGGCCACGTGCCCTTAACATGGAGTGGATGTTCTGTTGCAGGGGGGGGTTTGCTCCCCCAAAGCACCTTGTCCATGTTGATGAGGACAAGGGAATCTTCCCCACAACCCAGGCTAGTGGCTGTGGGGGTTTGCAGGCAGGAGACTTATACAATTTAACAAGGGGGCCCTCAGATCCCTCACCCCATGTGAATGAGTATGGGGTACATGGTACCCCTAGTTATTAACCCCAAAATATATGACAGTTTTTGACAAGTCCTTTATTAAAAAAACAAAAATAAAGCAAAATGCCCCCCCGGTGTAGATCCATCATCAATCACGATGCTCGCTGTCACCGCTGACTCGGAAAGAAAAGCTCCGCTCCCAATGAAGACTCCCCTCTGTCTGACAGCTCTGCTGCCTCCTGCCACTAAATATACTAAGGGACGGTGCCACTCGGTGATGTCACTGACTGGGGCATGTTGTATTGGTGACATCACTGATCGGGGCATGTTGTATTGGTGATGTCACTGACTGGGGCATGTTGTATTGGTGATGTCACTGATCGGGGCATGTTGTATTGGTGATGTCACTGACCGGGGCATGTTGTATTGGTGACATCACTGATCGGGGCATGTTGTATTGGTGATGTCACTGACTGGGGCATGTTGTATTGGTGATGTCACTGACCAGGGCATGTTGTATTGGTGACATCACAAGAGGGCCACCCAGTGATGTCACAGGGTATTAGCGCTCCTTAGTTTATTTAGAAGTGGGAGGCGGCGAAGCTGTGAGATGGCAGGAGGGGAGCTTTGTTTTTTCGTCGAGTCAGCCAATGACAGCGAGTATCGTGATTGGATCATCGATGGATCTACATCAGGGGGATATTTTTCTTTATTTTTGTTTTGTCAAAAATTTCTTCCAGTGTTCTATTACACTTTTTTTGGTGAATGAATAGGGGTACTATGTACTCTATACTCATTCACATTGTGGGGGGCCGCCTTGTTAAAGGTGGCTTCTAGATTCCAATAAGCCCCCCACCCACACCCACAACTACTGCCCAGGGTTGCAGGGAAGGGACCCTTGTCCCCATCGACATGGGGATAAGGTAATTTTGTGGGGGCAGAGCGCCCCTATCCCCAAGCATGCACCCCATGTTTAGAGTATGTGGCCTGGTATGGTTCAGGAGGAAGGTGGGCACTCACTAACCATCTGGTATTGATTTTGGAGGGGAGCCGACACCTTTATTTTTATTATTTTGGCATTGGGGTTCCCATCAACATCCATACCAGACCTGTCACAGCTGTCAGCGGGGAACTTGGCAGCCGTCTGCTCCTTGTTTACTGGTTGTCGAGGACACTGGCGGCTGCCCTCTCCTTAACAACAAGCTATTTACAAGTGTTGCTATGGACACCAGTGGTAAATTACCCGCAGGCTTCACTACTAAAAAACAGCATGCAGCATCTTACTACATACTGGGATACGGGAAGATACCGCTTTGTGATTGGAGCCCATAGTCTCTACAAGTCCATGTTCTAGATTCTCCATCCCACCAACCTTGTAATAGTGAGGGATGGTGTGACCTTCCTGTGTGGAATCCCGGGAATACAGAGGATGGGGACATCTCTCTGGTGGGTTCCTGGTATTAGGTGGCTCCATCATATCCTTGTATCCTTCTGAAAACTCCTCCATCACTCCATACTCCTCATCCTCCTCTTTATACTCTTCTTTAACATCAATATTATCATCCCCGAGGATTCCACTCTGAAAGATATAATAAAACATTCATTGTAACAAACATGCTGTGTATAAATCACAGCTACCAATAATTGTCATCATCTACCTGATGATGGTGAGGGATGGTGTGACCTTCCTGTGTGGAATCCCGGGAATACAGAGGACGGGGACATCTCTCTGGTGGGTTCCTGGTATTAGGTGGCTCCATCATATCCTTGTGTCCTTCTGAAAACTCCTCCATCACTCCATACTCCTCATCCTCCTCTTTATACTCTTCTTTAACATCAATATTATCATCCCCGAGGATTCCACTCTGAATATATAATAAAAATGACATCAATGGTAACAGTGTGTCAAGGTCCTACCTTTTCCCTGAGGTTATGTTACTCCATGTGCTGGCGTCCATCTTGGATTTCTGCTGAGCATGGTGGGAATCCTTTATGCCTTCAGGTCTCTGAGGTCCATCCCCCAGAGGGGTGTGGCTGATGACATATAAGCCTGTGGTCCGCACATGCTCTTTGCACTTGTGTCGCTATTACTCTGTTCTGACTCTTGTGACTCTCCTGGTATTCTGATTCGGCTTGTGACTTGACTATTCTTTGTATTCTCCTTTGATCTGACCCTCTGTTACTGAACCCGGCTCGTGACCTGTGATTCTCGTCTGCTGTCCTGTACCGTTTTGTCCCGTTGTTGTTGACCCGGCCTGCCTGACTACTCTTTTGTCTTTTCCACCAGCTACACGCCAGTGGCGGCGGCCATTACCGCAACTGAGGTGTCTCAGGGGCCGCAACCTGGTTCCTGGCTGCGTCAAGTCCATCCCCACCATCAGGGGCCCTGGTGAAGGGCAGCCTGGGACTTAGATTCCGCGCCCTGAGGGACTTCGGTCTTTGGGTGGTGGTTGTCGTCAGCCAGTGCGTTACTTTGTTAGGCCTGCCTGTCCGTTCCTCACCTCCTGCCCTGACATTACACAAGTGCCATGAATCCTGACGGTGCAGGCACGCCTTCGCTCCCAACGCTAGTCGCCAGACTCAATCAACAGGATCACCTGTTGGATCAGTTCGCTCAGGCGTTGCAAACTCTGCTTGCACGCACTGCACACCTTGCTCCTGGTGCTATTAGGTCGGTAGTCGCTCCGGTGGTCTCTCCCGCTGATTCTCCGCTTATTGCGTCCACCACCTCGACGGCTGCATCAGCGGTGCCCAGAGGTATGACTGGTTCTGCCCCTCTTTCACAGCGCTTTGGGGGTGAGCCGAGTCAGTGTCGTGGGTTCCTCAACCAGGTACAGTTGTGACCAAAATTATTCAACCCCCACTGAAATTGAGTGTTTTGGCCAGTTTGACATTGCTTTTGATCATTCAGTCATCTTGCTTACATTTACATTAAAGAGGCACTTGTAGGTCAGACAAATATAACATAACAGTTATAATGAAATAACCACAAATGTCTTTTCTGTGCTCACAGCATTATCAGTTTTATTCAACCCCCAAGTGACATTCAATCTTAGTACTTAGTACAGCATCCTTTTACAGTTATAACAGCTTTTAAACGTGAAGCATAGCTTGACACAAGTGTCTTGCAGCGATCTACGGGTATCTTCGCCCATTCTTCATGGGCAAAGGCCTCCAGTTCAGTCACATTCTTAGGCTTGCGCACTGCAACTGCTTTCTTTAAGTCCCACCAGAGGTTCTCAATCGGATTTAAGTCTGGTGACTGCGATGGCCACTCCAAAATGTTCCAGCCTTTCCTCTGCAACCATGCTCTAGTGGACTTGGAGGTATGCTTGGGATCATTGTCCTGTTGAAAGGTCCAACGTCTCCCAAGCCTCAGGTGTGTGACGGACTGCATCACGTTTCCATCCAATATCTCCTGGTACTGAAGAGAATTCATGGTACCTTGCACACGCTGAAGCTTCCCTGTACCTGCAGAAGCAAAACAGCCCCAAAGCATGATTGACCCTCCACCATGCTTCACAGTAGGCAAGGTGTTCTTTTCATCATAGGCCTTGTTCTTCCTCCTCCAAACATAGCGTTGATCCATGGGCCCAAACAGTTCTAATTTTGTTTCATCAGTCCACAGAACACTATCCCACAACTTTTGTGGTTTGTCCACATGGCTTTTGGCATACTGCAGTCGACTCTTCTTATTCTTTGGAGACAGCAAGGGGGTACGCCTGGGAGTTCTGGCACGGAGGCCTTCATTACGCAGTGTGCGTCTTATTGTCTGGGCTGAAACTTCTGTACCCACATCTGACAAATCTTTTCTCAGTTCCTCAGCAGTCACACGGGGACTTCTCTCCACTCTACGCTTCAGGTAGCGCACAGCAGTCGAAGTCAGCATCTTCTTTCTGCCACGACCAGGTAGCGTTTCAACAGTGCCCTTTGCCTTGAATTTGCGAATGATGCTTCCTAAGGTGTCTCTTGGTATGTTTAACATCTTTGCAATCTTCTTATAGCCATTGCCCTTCCTGTGAAGAGAAATCACCTCTTCTCTTGTCTTCCTGGACCATTCTCTTGCCTTCACCATGTTTGTAACCACACCAGTAAATGTCTAGAAGGAGCTGAGTATCACAGTCATTTTAAAGCTGCCTAATTGGTGCTTATTATGCTTGATTGCTGCTCGGTGACATCCACAGGTGTTTTCAATACCTGATGGAAAGCACCTGTATGAACCTCTGTTCTTCAGAGTGGTAGTCTTTAAGGGGTTGAATAATTGTGGCAATGAAGAAACCACATAAGAACCATTTACTACTGTATTACATAAACAATTGATGTCATTTTAGTTGCATTTGGGTAGTTACAACGTCCTTGTAGGATTTGATTCTGAATACAATTCCAAATGTACACTATAGTCCCTAAACCCCTTTACAGCATTGGGGGTTGAATAATTTTGGTCACAACTGTAGGTATTTATTTTGAACTAATACCCCACGCCTTTCCGTCTGAGAGGTCAAAGGTGGGGTTCCTAATTTCACTACTCTCAGACAAGGCCTTGGCCTGGGCAAATCCCTTATGGGAGAGGAACGACCCGGTGATTCAAGATTTTTCCGGTTTTGTTGATGCCTTCCGTAGAGTATTCGACGTACAGTCTCGTTCCGCCTCGGCTGCCAAGCTGCTCATGACCATGCATCAGGGTTCACGGACCGTGGCCGAGTACGCCATAGAGTTTCGTACCCTGGCGGCAGAGGTGGGTTGGAACAATGAGGCTCTGGTGGCTGCGTTTTCCCATGGTCTTTCTGACACACTGAAGGACGAGATTGCAGCTAAGGAACTGCCTGTGGAGTTGTTGGAGCTCATCTCTTTCCTGATCCTGATTGACACCAGGCTCAGGGAGAGGCCTTCACTCAAGGAACGCCTGCGGAGGCCTTCCAATCGACTGGCACCTGCGTTTTCTGTCCCACCCGTTCCTCCCTCTCCTCCCACACCTCCTGGGGATAGCTTGTCTGGTGGGGAGCCCATGCAGCTGGGGTTTGCTCGCCTTTCCGAGGGAGATCGGGCCGCTCGGCGTCGGGAGGGTCGCTGCCTGTACTGTGGCCTCAGTGGGCACTTTCAGCAGTCTTGTCCGGTCTGTCCGGGAAACACTCGCACCTGAGATCATGTCCGGGACAGATCTTGGGTGGAGTTTCCTCGTCCCTGGCGTTCCGCAAGGATAAGCCACTGATCACCGTGGTCCTTTCTTGGACGGAGGGCTCAGTGACGGCCCAGGCGTTGGTAGATTCTGGGGCCGGAGGGTTGTTCTTGGACAGCTCGTTTGCTGCACAGCACTCCATTCCCCTGCAGGCTCGTGCTACCCCATTGGTTCTCGAAGCAATAGATGGCAGGCCCCTGCAACCGCCGCAGGTTACCCACGAGACTCTGCCGATAGATTTAGCCATTGGGGCTGTTCATAGGGAGTTGGCCTGTTTTCAGGTGATTTCTTCTCCGCACTATTCGGTGGTTTTGGGGTATCCCTGGCTCCAGAAGCACAATCCAACCTTCAATTGGCAAACAACCGAGATTCTCTCATGGTCTCCAGTGTGGGGCCGGGTGCATCCGTGGGCCGGTTAAGGTGTTGTGTGCCTCCTCGGACTCTGCATTGCCCACCGACTATGGGGAGTACCGGGACGTGTTTGATAAGGTACGCACTGGTGCCTTACCGCCGCATCGTCCTTACGACTGCGCCATGTCCTTGCAACCCGGTGCCACTCCTCCGCGTGGCAGGGTGTACCCTCTCTCGGTTGCGGAGAATAAGGCCATGGAGGAGTACGTTGTGGATGCGCTTTCCCGGGGGCACATTCGTAAGTCTACTTCTCCAGCAGGAGCAGGTTTTTTTTTCGTAGAGAAGAAAGGTGGGGAATTGAGGCCTTGCATCGATTATAGGGGTCTCAATCGGATTACCATTAAAAATGCATACCCAATTCCCTTGATTACTGAGTTGTTCGACCGCCTAAAGGGAGCAACAGTCTTTACCTAACTCGACCTTAGGGCGGCGTACAACCTCGTACGGATCAGACAGGGGGATGAGTGGAAGACCGCGTTTAACACCAGAACCGGGCACTATGAATACCTGGTGATGCCCTTCGGGTTGTGTAACGCGCCCGCGGTTTTTCATGAATTCATAAACAATGTCCTTTGTGATTTGTTGCAGCAGTACGTAGTGGTTTACCTGGATGACATCTTGGTTTACTCTACCTCCATGGAGTCCCATGTCCAGGATGTCAAGCGGGTGCTGGAACGATTACGTGAGAACAAACTCTCTTGTAAACTCGAGAAGTGCGAGTTCCATCGATCCCAAGTTGCCTTTTTGGGCTACATAATTTCCGCGGAGGGATTCTCCATGGACCCTCAGAAGGTTGCGGTGGTTCTGCAGTGGCCTCGTCCCAATGGTCTTCGGCCCATTCAGCGCTTTCTGGGTTTTGCCAACTACTATCGGAAGTTCATCAGGAACTTCTCCACATTGGCAAAGCCTCTCTCTGACCTAAAAAAGAAGGGGAGTAACTCTCACGAGTGGCCATCCGAGGCCATCGTAGCTTTCGAGGCTCTGAAAGCCGCCTTTGCTTCGGGCCGATTCTTTCGCATCAGAATCCTGGGTTGCCCTTCGTCCTCGAGGTTGATGCTTCCGAGACGGGAGTAGGGGCTCTCCTGTCTCAGCGTCGGTCGCACGATGGACCCCTACTTCCCTGCGGGTTCTACTCTAGGAAGCTTTCCTCTGCAGAGTGCAACTACCAGATTGGAGATAGGGAGTTGTTGGTCATCATTCTGGCTCTCAAGGAATGGAGGCACCTGCTCGAGGGCTCCGCGGTTCCGGTCCTCATTCTTACCGATCACAAGAACCTGACTTATCTTTCGGAGGCCAAGAGATTGACACCCCGCCAGGCCAGATTGGCTCTGTTCTTGTCACACTTCAACTATGTGGTCTCCTATTTGCCTGGTTCCAAGAATGTCAGGGCTGATGCGATATCACGGCAATACTCTGAGTTGTCAAGGGAAGACTCTGAGCCAATCTCAGTTATACCTCCAGATCAGATCCTGGCTGCCATTCACACCAGTCTGACCTCTCCTCTTGGGGATCAGATTTTGGCGGCTCAAACTGATGCTCCTCCTGGGAGGCCGGAGGGTAGATGTTTCGTACCCGAGGGATTGCGCATCCGCCTGCTGCGTACCTACCATAACGCCAAAACTGCCGGGCATCAGGTTAAGAACCAGCTGTGCTGGGTCGTCTCTCGCTTATTCTAGTGGCCAACCCTCCGTGCCGACATTGCCTCTTATGTAGCGGCATGTTCGATCTGTGCCCAGAATAAGTCTCCACGGCATCTCCCTTTGGGTCTTCTGCAACCCTTTCCCAATGGGGAGCGTCCTTGGTCACACCTAGGTATGGACTTTATTGTAGACCTCCCGGTGTCTCGGGGTCATACAGTCATCCTCATAATCGTCGATCGGTTTTCCAAGATGTGCCATTGCATTCCACTCAGGAAATTACCAACAGCGCAAGAACTGGCCACGGTCTTTTCCAGGGAGATTTTTCGTCTGCATGGGTTGCCTAAGGTGATTGTCTCGGACCGCGGGAGTCAGTTTGTGTCCAGATTCTGGCACGCCTTCTGCTCCCAATTGGGTATTAGTCTCTCTTTTTCATCAGCCTACCACCCGCAGTCCAATGGGGCTGCGGAGCGTTCCAGTCAGGCCTTAGAACAATTCCTTCGGTGTTATATCTCGGACCATCAGGACGATTGGGCCGATCTCCTGCCTTGGGCAGAGTTTGCCAGGAACTCGGCGGTCAACTCCTCCTCCGGGATGTCTCCCTTCATGGCCAACTATGGGTTCCAATCCGCAGTATTACCTGAGAGGTTCTCACCACAGGACATTCCGGCTGTGGAGAACCATCTTGCTGCCCTGCGTTCTTCATGGGGGCAGATCCAGAGGGCCTTGAGGGACTCGGCTCAGTGTCAGAAGTTCCAGGCTGATCGCAGACGGTTGCCCGCTCCTTCATACCAGGTCGGCAATCGGGTGTGGTTGTCTACTCGCAACCTCAATCTTTGGGTGCCCACACCCAAACGAGCTCCCCGTTTTGTTGGTCCTTTCCGCATTCTCCGCAAAGTGAATCCGGTGGCCTATGCCCTTGCCCTTCTGCCTGGGATGCGGATCTCCAATATCTTTCATGTATCCCTGTTGAAACCTCTGATCTGCAATTGCTTCACTACCTCTCTGCCTCGGCCCCGTCCCATCTAGGTTGATGGTCATGAGGAGTATGAGGTGAGCCGGATCCTGGACTCTCGATTGGTGCGCGGTCGATTACAGTTCCTGGTTCATTGGCGCGGTTATGGTCCCGAGGAGCGTTCCTGGGTTCCTTCCGCGGATATCCATGCTCCTGCTCTCCTCCGCGCTTTTCATACCCGCTTTCCTCAGAAACCTTTTGTTGAGCCGCGGAGGGGGAGGGGCCCTTGAGGAGGAGGTACTGTCAAGGTCCTACCTTTTCCCTGAGGTTATATTACTCCATGTGCTGGCGTCCATCTTGGATTTCTGCTGAGCATGGTGGGAATCCTTTATGCCTTCAGGTCTCTGAGGTCCATCCCCCAGAGGGGTGTGGCTAATGACATATAAGCCTGTGGTCCGCATATGCTCTTTGCACTTGTGTCTTGTGTCGCTATTACTCGGTTCTGACTCTCGTGACTGTCCTGGAATCTGACTCGGCTTGTGACTCGACTATTCTTTGCGTTCTCCTTTGATCTGACCCTCTGTTGCTGAACCCGGCTTGTGACCTGTGATTCTCGTCTGCTGTCCTGTACCGTTTTGTCCCGTTGTTGTTGACCCGGCCTGCCTGACTACTCTTTTGTCTTTTCCACCAGCTACACGCCATTGGCGGTGGCCATTACCGCAACTGAGGTGTCTCGGGGGCCGCGACCTGGTTCCTGGCTGCGTCAAGTCCATCCCCACCATCAGGGGCCCTGGTGAAGGGCAGCCTGGGACTTAGACTCCGCGCCCTGAGGGACTTTGGTCTGTGGGTGGTGGTTGTCGCCAGTCAGTGCATTACTTTGTTAGGCCTGCCTGTCCGTTCCTCAGATCCTGCCCTGACACAGTGCAGATAATGTACATAAACCATTCATTGTAACAAACATGCTGTTTATAAATCACAACTACCAATAATTGTCATCATCTACCTGATGATGGTGAGGGATGGTGTGACCTTCCTGTGTGGAATCCCGGGAATACAGAGGACGGGGACATCTCTCTGGTGGGTTCCCATGACTGGATCCATCTGTAGGAAACACACACACTGACTGAATCCATTGTTTCTATGTGTTTATCAGATGATGGGGGATCTAGGTGGATCCTCCGTACTGCTCTCTCCTTTACAATAAAGTCTCCTCTTACCCGGTGATGTGAGGGGCGGCTGATTGTCCATCATGACGTCCTTGTAGAGATCCTTGTGTCCTTCTAAATACTCCCACTCCTCCATGGAGAAATAGACAGTGACACCCTGACACCTTATAGGAACCTGACACACACAATGATACAGTCACCATCCAGACACATCCCTTGTCTGTTACTGGAGAATGTCCCAGAATTCCCGGCACCGCTCACCTCTCCTGTCAGCAGCTCCATCATCTTCTTGGTGACTTCTAGAATCTTCTGCATGTTGTGTCTCTCAGGGTTTAGGGAGTCACATGGAGGCACTGTGATGGTCATATGATCACCTGACTTCAGAAGAGGAAATCTCTGTATTGAGGAACCAATAGGAATATCATGTTAGACTCCCAGAATCCTCCTCACCTCTCCGGTCAGGTCTGTGTGATGTCATGTGACCTCCCAGAATCCTCACCTCTCCGGTCAGGTCTGTGTTTTATTAATAGAGATGGGTGATGTCATGTGACCTCCCAGAATCCTCCTCACCTCTTCGGTCAGGTCTGTGTTATTAATAGAAATAAGAGTGATGTCATGTGACCTCCAGAATCCTCCTCACCTCTCCGGTCAGGTCTGTGTTTTATTAATAGAGATAGGATTGGTGTCATGTGACCTCCCAGAATCCTCACCTCTCCGGTCAGGTCTGTGTTTTATTAATAGAGATGGGTGATGTCATGTGACCTCCCAGAATCCTCCTCACCTCTTCGGTCAGGTCTGTGTTATTAATAGAAATAAGAGTGATGTCATGTGACCTCCAGAATCCTCCTCACCTCTCCGGTCAGGTCTGTGTTTTATTAATAGAGATAGGATTGGTGTCATGTGACCTCCCAGAATCCTCCTCACCTCTCCGGTCAGGTCTGTGTTATTAATAGAGATAGGAGTGGTGTCATGTGACCTCCCAGAATCCTCCTCACCTCTCCGGTCAGGTCTGTGTTATTAATAGAGATAGGAGTGGTGTCATGTGACCTCCCAGAATCCTCCTCACCTCTCCGGTCAGGTCTGTGTTTTATTAATAGAGATAAGAGTGATGTCATGTGACCTCCCAGAATCCTCCTCACCTCTCCGGTCAGCAGGTAGATGATCTCCAGGGTGAGGTTTAGTATCTTCTCAGTCATGTGACTCCGGTCCTCCTCCATCCTCATTGGTGCCATCATGTGATCTATACAGGTCTCTTTGTAGACGGATAACTTTGGGAAATGAAAGTAAGAATTACACTCACCGGCCACTTTATTAGGTCCACCTTACTAGGGCCAAGAAAATCTCCCCCCCACCATGACACCACCAGCCTGAACCATGAATACAAGGCAGGATGGATCCATGCTTTCATGTTGTCTATGCCAAATTCTGACACTACCATCTGAATGTCACAGCAACCAATCTGCCCATTCTCCTCTGACATAGACAAAACATTTTCCTCCATGCAACTGCCGCTTGATGGATATTTTCCCTTTTTTGGACCATTCACTGGAAACCCTAGAGATGGTTGTGGGTGAAAATCCCAGGAGATCAGCAGTTTTTGAAATACCCAGACCAGCCTGCCTGGCACCAACAACCACACCACATTCAAAGTCACTTAAATCCCCTTTCTTCCCCATTCTGATACTCAGTTTGAACTTCAGCAAGTCATCTTCACCACGTCTAGATGCCCAAATGCATTGAGTTGCTGTCATGTGATTGGCTGATTAGAAGTTTGTGTTACCCAGCAATTGAATAGGTGGACCTGATAGGGTGGCCAGTGAGTGTATTTGGATGGTATTGGTCACACAATAATAGGATGTGGATGTGAGGGGGGAATAGGAGGGTTGCTGGACATCTAATCACCTCAATACCGGACACTTCCACCCCCTTCCTGACCAGAACACTTTTCAGATGTCAGTGCTGTCGCAGTTTGGATGACAATTGTGCGGTCATATACAGTACTATTCTAGGCTCTGCCCATTCCCAACGTGTCCAACTGCATGAAAATCCATCCAAATTCAATATAAATCCCTCATAAATACTGAATAGAAAAATAAAATCATCAATATTAATAGTTCTTTTATATCAGTTGATGTGCTTGTGCCTCTCCAATCACACTGCGCCAACCAACCGTGCGGAATAATGTGCCTTGTGCCCCTCCAATCACACTGCGCCAACCGACCGTGCGGAATAAAGTGCCTTGTGCTCCTCCAATCACACTGCGCCAACCAACCGTGCGGAATAATGTGCCTTGTGCTCCTCCAATCACACTGCGCCAACCAACCGTGCGGAATAAAGTGCCTTGTGCTCCTCCAATCACACTGCGCCAACCAACCGTGCGGAATAATGTGCCTTGTGCTTCTCCTTTCATCAAAGTGCAGATCTCGTGCTCCCCTCCAGTGCCCCCCCTCCAGTGCTCCCCTCCAGTGCCCCCCCTCCAGTGCTCCCCCTCCTGTGCTCCCCCTCCAGTGCTCTCCTCCCCCACCACAGGATGTGGACTCTTACACTGGAATAGGAGTCGTATGTGCTGTGTCATGGTCCTGGTTAGTCTGGAGCTTGTAGTCCTCCTGGATGATTGTGTACAATTACCCCCCCCAATATATCATACAAGTGATGGTTCATCTCATGATGTATGCAGGGAGGAGATAACAACAATCACCCACATGGTGTCATTCCATTTATTACAAACTTCCTTTACAGAAAACCATATACACTCACATTTGTATATAATATACAAGCAAAATGTCCGACCGAAAGTGTCCCATCCACATGAGTCCCACCATTCGGGAATTACATCACCGCAGCTGTCACTGACGCATTTCCCCTCCTCTAGGGGGCTGTAAGAGGATTGGCTGCTGGTGGTAGATGGTCTTATTTATACTGTGTGTCTCCATATCTCCGAGCCCACTTCCCCTTCCTGTCCTAACCCGGTGTCACCTCCGTTTCCTCCCGCGGCCTTGCGTGGTCATGCAACACTGAACCCAAATGACATTTGTATCATTTTTTAGACAGATAGAGCTTTCTTTGGGTGGTGCAGTATTTATTCACCACTGGGGGGGTCATTTATTGCTAAACAAACAAAAAAAGACCAACAATTTTGAAGAAAAAAAAGCTTTTTTCTTTGTTTGTAAAAAAATCAGTTTTTCTCCTTCACTGAACGGCACTGAAAAAGCTGCATTGATGAAGAGGCACTGATATGCTGCACTGATAGGTGGCACTGATTGGGCTGCACTAATAATCACAGTAAATGTCCCCTGTCACAGGAAAGCCAGTTATCAGTTTTCCTTTCCTTTCCTCAGACAGTGACAGCGCTGAGGACAGGAAATCCCAATAACCGGCTTTTGTTAACATGTGATCAGCTGTGATTGGATACAGCTGATCACATGGTAAAGAGACAACATCATTGGATCTTTTCCCTGATCAGCGATGCGTTGAGCTCCCCACCAATCACCATGCTGCGTCCCCCTCCACCTGCACAGCAAGAGTGGGAGGACATCATACAACGTCCTTCCAGAAGGAGAGAGGTCCTGTCCGCCGTCATTGTACAATAGGCCGGGTGGGAACCAGTTCAGGACTTCTGTCCTCCTGGAAACACATTTACTTTGGAGTGTTTAGTGTTTGATGCATATTTGAGGTCCCGGGACCCTCTTGTCCTTCCAGATCAGAAATCCCCTTTTCTCTGTTGGGTTTGTTTGGTCTCTGAACTGGTTTTGATGAGTTTTAGATCTGCAGACAAGGAATGATAAATATGATCCTTCCTATGACTTGTTTGCTCTGAGGCAGTGCTGTGAGGTCAATGTTGGGTCATCATGAGGTCCAGGAAGGGGAACTTGTCGACATTTAATTGGAGTTGCTGGATAATTGCCCGATATCCGGCTGCAAGGCTCCAATCTTCGGCAGCCTGCTGACTGACAGGAGTGATGTCACTGTCACTCTCTGCAGTAAGAGAAGGGATTGGATTGCATAGCAGGAGGATGGTGCTGGTGTCATAGAGAGCTGTGGGGGAGGAGTCTGTTCTCTTCCCTCCAATGACAGCCCAGTGTGAGTAGGAGGACAATAGGGGGTTCTCTTGGTTGCCAAGTATTGTCTGGAATCCAGGACATTGTACAGAGTGGTGGTGGGTTCCTGGGGCTCTGAATTCCAGCACCGGGCACTGCCAGAGCCTGTGTCATGGGAGGTATTGGAGTGTCTCCTGAAGATGTTCAGCACTGATCCCTGACTACCTTTTAGGCAATGCTGCAAAAACAGACATCCTCTAAGAACAGTGCCCACCAAGGGCCCAGAGTCTTTCAACTACTCTACCTCCTTAACCCTTTGAGGACCGTAAGATTTTGGAACGCCAAAAGAATCAATTTTTTTGTTTTTAAAGTTCGTACACTTCAATTGCTGTAACTAAGCCATTTCATGAAATAATTGGCAAAAAGTTTCATCCATTTGTTGTTTGTTGATAAGAACTAATATTTTGACTCAAACCAAAAAAAAAAAAGTTTTAAGTTCTTAATCAGATCCTACACGCAATTAAAAACATGGGACAAATACGTCCCTTGGTCTTGAAAGGGTTGGCCCTGAGCTCCACTACCCTTCAGGGGCCCCAAAGTTCCTTATCTGTAGTACCCCCTGAGAGACCCCTCAGCTCCTCTACTTCCCTCAGACCCCTCAGTATTTCCCTCCCTCTGACACCAATGATGGAACATATTCTTCATGGCCGGCTGGGGAATGTTTCCTTCCTCCTGAGCAGCAATGTAAGGGGAAGAGGACGGACGTGACTATAGAGGAAGAGGACGGACGTGACTATGGAGGAAGAGGACGGACGTGACTATGGAGGAAGAGGACGGACGTGACTATGGAGGAAGAGGACGGACGTGACTATAGAGGAAGAGGACGGACGTGACTATGGAGAAAGAGGACGGACGTGACTATGGAGGAAGAGGACGGACGTGACTATGGAGGAAGAGGACGGACGTGACTATGGAGGAAGAGGACAGATGTGACTATGGAAGAAGAGGACGGACTTGATGGGGGTTACTGGGTGTAAATAGACAATAACATCTTATTACCTCCTCTGCTGCCACTTCCACCAAGTTCTCCTCACTACTTCCAGTCTGTACCTGACATCACTTCCTGCCTGTACCTGACATCACTTCCTGTCTGTACCTGACATCACTTCCTGTCTTCCATAGAGACTTCCTGTGTGGGTAGAAGTGAGATCCCCACCTTGTGGAGCTAAGAGGAACTGCAGCCCCGAGAAGCGTCTGGTAGTGTGACCCCGGCCTTGTGCTGGGTGTGTATGGACTGTAGATCCTTATAGAGGGGTCACCTCCACTCCCACCAAGGGGGACAGAAATATATGACTCCTCGGGGGAGGGGTTTTGGCTCCTTTGATTTTGCAGTAACATTGATTGCAGATTTAGTCCTGTAGAACATCTGGTATATGGATACAAAGCCCCCCAGCTGGGAGTAAAGGGTGGAAATGGCTGGTGACCCCCAGATTTGGGCAATGATGTCATCACTATAAATGGATAAAACCCGCGCTATGTGTAACAACTCCAAACCTACAAAAACCTTCTAGCGGACTGCTGCTGTAAAAAAGGGAAGGATTCCCTGTCATCTAGAAGAGCATTATGTGTCACAGCGCTGTCCTATTGTGTGTGCACAGAAATCATCACAAATACACTACAAATATGTGGAGACATTCAGAGATAAAGAGCTCGGGGCTCCAAATCCTATTCTCTGCACATCCACTGCTTCCACTTTACACCCACTTCATTGGTCTTATGGGGTTTATCAATAAATGAAGGAAACTGAACCGTGTGCAAATCCATCCACAACATAAAGTGCTTTGTGCTCAAGATGCTGCTCCCTGCACATCCACTGCTTCCACTTTACACCCACTTCATTCATCTCATCAGATTTGCTGCTATAGGAAATCATCTCAAATCTTGTGCAAATCCATGGAGACAGACAATATTGTGTGCTCAGTATAGTGTTCTTTGCAAGTCCACCGCTTCCACTTTGCATCTACTTCAATCACTCTCCACCCTTTACTCTGGGCTGGGGGGCTTTGTATCCATATACCAGATGTTCTACAGGACTAAATCTGCATTCAATGTTACTGCAAAATCAAAGGGGCCAAAACCCCTCCCCCGAGCAGTCATATATTTCTGTCCCCCTTGGTGGGAGTGGAGGTGACCCCTCTATAAGGATCTACAGTCCATACACACCCAGCACAAGGTCGGGGTCACACTACCAGACGCTTCTCAGGGCTGCAGTTCCTCTGAGCTCCACAAGGTGGGGATCTCACTTCTACCCAGACAGGAAGTCTCTATGGAAGACAGGAAGTGATGTCAGGTACAGACAGGAAGTGATGTCAGATACAGACAGGACATTTTAGAGGAGAGGTAAATCAGGAGGAAGCGGAGAGTTGACATTCCTGGATCTGGCAGCAGAGGAGGTAATACGTAGATGAACCCCTTCAGGGGGAGGAGTTGATGATAATATATTTGCTCCCAAAGCTGGCCTACATGGTTCAGTTTTATCGTTCAGCCAGCGGGATGACCAGAAAAACTGAAGGGATTCCCCCATCCACACATTGGAGGTGGATGGGGGAATCCTCCCCGCTGCACTCTTGTATTCTGACAATGGGGGGAATCCTCCGCTCTCAGAATACACGGATCAGCACTGAAGCTATTGGCTGCAGCTGCTGGGGGAGTGGCTTTTATCCGGCAGTGGCCACACATGGATGGAAATGTGAGCGATCCCTGCTGAACCAGCTGAATTTCCATGGATCTATGGTCACCTTCAGTGACTTCCTCCCCTCCCCCTCATCTCCTTCATGATGGAAGTCATGCTGAGATCATCTCCCATTGGCTGAGCAATATTCTCATTTGTCTCTCAGCTCCTTCTTGCTATTCCTCGTCCTGCCTGTTGTTTCCTTGGATTGATTTTCTGTGTAGTGACCCCGGCTTGGTCTCTTGGATGCGCTCGTCTGTTGCTTGCCCTGACCTTTCTCCTGATTCCTGGATCTCCTCCTCATCTCTCCTCCATATCCTCTTACACAGCTTTTCTCCACACCTGCAGTGACCCTGGGGGGAGGAAACTTGGCACCAGCACGCCGCCAAATCCATCCCCACCATTAGGGGCTCTGGAGACAATTGTCTGCTATTTACACTCCGTTACTCCGCACGTCACCTGATCACATGACAGCTTACTTCCACAGATTCCGGACAGATTTCTGGATGGTAAAGGTCAAAGGTCACTCTTCAGTTTAGGAGAGGTAGGACGCACCCAGGAACAAGGATTTGGTTTATAGGGGAGCCTCATATAGAGGACCCCTCAAATCTCCCCATCCAAATGTCCCTCCATCCAGAGTCTATATATCCTATGACATCACACTGACCTCACAGCTCCTCCCCCCAATGTCCCTTCATCCAGAGTCAGAGAATCCTATGACATCACACCGACCTCACAGCTCCTCCTCCCAATGTCCCTCCATCCAGAGTCAGAGAATCCTATGACATCACAATGACCTCACAGCCCCTCCTCCCAATGTCCCCCCGTCCAGAGTCAGAGAACCCTATGACATCAGACTGACCTCACAGCTCCTCCTCCCAATGTCCCTCCATCCAGAGTCAGAGAATCCTATGACATCACACTGACCTCACAGCCCCTCCTCCCAATGTCCTTCCATCCAGAGTCAGAGAATCCTATGACATCACACTGACCTCACAGCTCCTCCTCCCAATGTCCCTCCATCTTGCTTTTTCCCTGATGCTCTTAGGATGTGGGGGTCCCTTGGTATCCTCACATGTAAAGTGGGACTGTTGGTCCTGCGTTGTATGTAATGACATCAGAATGCTGCAACAAGCCTATACCCTGCGTAGTGTGGGGGTCCTGTGGGGGGGAATTATACCTCAGCCTGAAGTGGGGCTTTAATAAAATGGAGACCTGAATGGAGAGGTGAGGAGGATTCTGGGAATATCATTTGATGTGACTATTTGTGTTCAGATGTAGAGTTTTCCTCCTGTGAAGTCTGGAGATCATATGACATCACATTGCCTCCACCTCCCTCCCTGATAGAAGAGAGAAAGAAGAAGAAGATTCTAGAAGTCACCAGAGAGATCACTGAGCTGCTGACAGGAGAGGTGAGCAGTGCCGGGAATTCTGGGACATTCTCCAGTAACAGACAAGGGATGTGTCTGGATGGTGACTGTATCATTGTGTGTGTCAGGTTCCTATAAGGTGTCAGGGTGTCACTGTCTATTTCTCCATGGAGGAGTGGGAGTATTTAGAAGGACACAAGGATCTCTACAAGGACGTCATGATGGACAATCAGCCGCCCCTCACATCACCGGGTAAGAGGAGACTTTATTGTAAAGGAGAGAGCAGTACGGAGGATCCACCTAGATCCCCCATCATCTGATAAACACATAGAAACAATGGATTCAGTCAGTGTGTGTGTTTCCTACAGATGGATCCAGTCATGGGAACCCACCAGAGAGATGTCCCCGTCCTCTGTATTCCCGGGATTCCACACAGGAAGGTCACACCATCCCTCACCATCATCAGGTAGATGATGACAATTATTGGTAGTTGTGATTTATACACAGCATGTTTGTTACAATGAATGTTTTATTATATCTTTCAGAGTGGAATCCTCGGGGATGATAATATTGATGTTAAAGAAGAGTATAAAGAGGAGGATGAGGAGTATGGAGTGATGGAGGAGTTTTCAGAAGGACACAAGGATATGATGGAGCCACCTAATACTAGGAACCCACCAGAGAGATGTCCCCGTCCTCTGTATTCCCGGGATTTCACACAGGAAGGTCACACCATCCCTCACTATTACAAGGTTGGTGGGATGGAGAATCTAGAACATGGACTTGTAGAGACTATGGGCTCCAATCACAAAGCGGTATCTTCCCGTATCCCAGTATGTAGTAAGATGCTGCATTCTGTTTTTTAGCAGTGAATCCTGCGGGTAATTTACCACTGGTGTCCATAGCAACACTTGTAAATAGCTTGTTGTTAAGGAGAGGGCAGCCGCCTGTGTCCCCAACAACCAGTAAACAAGGAGAGGACGGCCACCAAGTTCCCCGCTGACAGCTGTGACAGGTCTGGTATGGATTTTGAGGGAATCCCCCAATGCCAAAACAATAAAAAAAAAATGGCGTGGGTTTCTCTCCAAAATCAATACCAGCCCCTTAGTGAGTGCCCACCTTCCTCCTGAACCATATCAGACCACATATCCTCAACATGGGGTGGGTGCTTCAGGGCAGCGGCGCTCTGCCACCCCAAAAGCACCTTGTCCCCATGTCGATGGGGAAAAGGGTCCCTTACCCACATCCCTGGCCAGTGGTTGTGGGGGGCTGTGGGTGGGGGACTTATTGAAATCTGGAAGCCTCCTTTAACATGGAGGCCCCCAGATGCCAGCCCCCCCACAATGTGAATGAGTATAGATTACATAGTACCCCTATTCATTTACCAAAAAAGGGTAAAAAAAACTGTAGGAAAGTTTTGACAAAACAAAAATAAAGAACAATATCCCCCTGATGTAGATCCATCGATGATCCAATCACAATACTCGCTGTCATTGCTGGCTGGAAGAAAAAACAAAGCTCCCCTCCTGCCATCTGACAGCTCCGCCGCCTCCCACTTCTGAAAACACGAAGGACTGCTACTACCCTGTGACATCACTGGGTAGCCTTGCCCTCTTGTGACATCACCAATACAACATTCCCTGGTCAATGACGTCACCGAGTGACACAGTCCCTTAGTATATTTAGTGTCAGGAGGCAGCAGAGCTGTCAGACAGAGGGGAGTCTTCATTGGGAGCGGAGCTTTTCTTTCTGAGTCAGCGGTGACAGCGAGCATCGTGATTGATGATGGATCTACACCTGCCTGCTGTCTATATAACAGAATACTTTGTTGGGGTGAATAATTAGGGGTACCATGTACCCCATACTCATTCACATGGGGTGAGGGATCTGAGGGCCTCCTTGTTAAATTTTGTAAGTCCTCTTCCCGCAAACCCCCACAGCCACTAGACTGGGTTGTGGGGAAGAGTCCCTTGTCCCCATCAACATGGACAAGGTGCTTTGGGTGAGCAAAGCCCCCCCTGCCGCAGAGCATGCACTCTATGTTAAGGGCATGTGGCCTGGTATGTTTAAGGAGGGGGGGTCACTTGCTCATCCCCCGTTTACTGACCTGCTGGGCTGCATGCTCAGATAGGGGTCTGGTATGTATTTCTTTCATTTTGGCAAGGGGTCCCCCTCAAAATCCATACCAGACCCGAGGGGGGGACCCCACGCCATTTTCTTAATTTTTCATTGCCGATAATTCTTTTTTTCAGATTTATCGGTTGGTTAGGACGCGGCACCCGCTCACTCCCTAACAACCATGTTGTTTACTGGTTGTTAACCACCTCCCGTCCGGCTGTTCTATATAAACGGCCGGACGGTGGCACTGCAGGGTAGGGTGGCTGTTTATAAATGGCCTCCCCACCCCCTGCTTGTGCGCGCTCCCTGGAAGCGCGCAGCACCACGATCCGGTGCCTGCTGTGTCCTCCGGACACAGTGAAACACCAGTCGTTGGATGGGACCTCTGTACGAGGTCCCGATCATGTGATCACTGATTGGCCAATCAGTGATCACATCCAGAGTAGTAAGCAAGATGACATTTGTGACTTCATTGCTTACTACGTGTGAAATCTGTGAATGATCACAGAGGTCACATGGTACAGGGCTATTCACAACAGCCTTGTACCATGTGACAAGCTGTGACCAATCACAGCTCACACAGTATTTCTCAATGGCTGCAAGAATGCAGACAGAGAGAAAGAGAAATGATTGCTTTTACATCCTATATGGGTGTAAAAAGCAATCAATGTAAAAAAAGAAAAAAAAAAATCTTCATCACCTCCCACAAGTAGTACAGTGTCACCATGGTGACACTGTACTGCTAGGGTGACAGTATGTAAAATAAATAAATAATAATATAAAAAAATAAAATAAAAATTAAAAAAAATTGTTTACAAATTATAATTTTTGGTTATAAACTAATTTGGCTTATATTTTTTTTTTACTAAAAAGATACATTTTGGCCAAGATTTATGATGAAATATTATTTATTTGCAAAATTTTATAAGAAAAACACTTTTTTTTCAAAATGTTTGGACATTTTCATTTATATAGCAAAAAAAAAAAAATTCCAGCGGTGAATAAATACCACCAAAATAAAGTTTTATCTGTCTCAGAGTGTGACCTCAGGGTGCGGGAGTACGACCTCAGAGTGCGGGAGTGTGACCTCAGGGTGCGGGAGTGTGACCTCAGGGTGCGGGAGTGTGACCTCAGAGAGTGGGAGTGTGACCTCAGAGAGCGGGAGTGTGACCTCAGAGAGCGGGAGTGTGACCTCAGAGAGCGAGAGTGTGACCTCAGAGTGCAGGAGTGTGACCTCAGAGAGCGGGAGTATGACCTCAGGGTGCGGGAGTGTAACCTCAGAGTCCGGGAGTGTGACCTCAGAAAGCGGGAGTACGACCTCAGAGAGCGGGAGTACGACCTCAGAGAGCGGGAGTACGACCTCAGAGAGCGGGAGTACGACCTCAGAGAGCGGGAGTACGACCTCAGGGTGCGGGAGTGTGACCTCAGAGAGCGGGAGTGTGACCTCAGAGTCCGGGAGTGTGACATCAGAGAGTGGGATTACGACCTCAGAGAGCGGGAGTGTGACCTCAGAGAGCAAGAGTACGACCTCAGAGTGCGGGAGTGTGACCTCAGGGTGCGGGAGTGTGACCTCAGAGAGCGGGAGTGTGACCTCAGAGTGCGGGAGTGTGACCTCAGAGTGCGGGAGTGTGACCTCAGAGTGCGGGAGTGTGACCTCAGGGTGCGGGAGTGTGACCTCAGAGTGCGGGAGTGTGACCTCAGAGTGCGGGAGTGTGACCTCAGCGATTAGTATGGGGGCGTGTCTGATGAAGGAAACCAAGGGCTCTATTTATAGAACATTCATTGGACCAATGAGACAATCATTCCTCCAGCTGTGACAACATCCAGCCTATGTTAAGTAACACAGTGATTTCCTATGATCGCCGGCTCCATCTAGTGGCCACAATGAGGTGATTTTTCTGAAATATCTCCATCAGTAAAATTAGCTCAATATGATATTATGGCCACTAGATGGAGCCAATGATCATAAGAAATAAAATATGGCCAAAACTCCTCCCACCTGGAGAATGCTGGTCACATCCGTTCAACATTGTTCTCCATAGACCTCCAAGTGTTTGTGAAATCTCCCACCACAAAATGTACTCAGCCAATCACAAGACAGGACTCCATTTTTATTCTTCTCCTGCTATCAATGGCCAACCCGATCCCACACTTCATCCATTTCTTTGGGGACCTCTGATCTCCTTATGAACTGTTTCTTCCATGATGAAGATCAGCCATGGAGTATATCTGAGGTGTATATCAGGGTGTGCTTCTTCCCCACATGAGAGCTGGGATGTCCAGCAACATTCATCTAGAAGACATTTCCCGCACTCAAGGCACTAATACACCTCCAGGGTTGTGTCAGGACTTCAGTGAGGAATATTTCCCTCATTTATGACAGGAATGTGGCTTCTCCCCCATGTGAGATCTCTAATGTTGGGAAAGACTGGACTTATCTGAAAAAAATTTCCCGCACTCAGGAGAGGAATACAGCTTTTTTTCCCATGTGAAAACTTTGATGTTTGACAAGTCCTGAATTATGTACAAAACATTTCCCACACTCAGAACATGAATATGACTTCTCCCCCGTGTGAGATCTCTGATGTGTTGAAAGATTGGACTTCTGTGCAAAACATTTCCCACACTCAGGACAGGAGTATGGCTTCTCCCCCGTGTGAAATCTCTGATGCCTGTAAAGATAAGACTTCTGTGAAAAACATTTCCCACACTCAGGACAGGAATATGGCTTTTCCCCCGTGTGAGATCTCTGATGTGTGTAAAGATAGGACTTCTGTGAAAAACATTTCCCACACTCAGGACAGGAATATGACTTTTCCCCCGTGTGAGATTTTTGATGTTTGTGCAGACTGGACTTCTCTGAAAAACATTTCCCGCACTCAGGACAAGAATACGGCTTCTCCCCCGTGTGAGATCTCTGATGGCTGAAAAGATGGGACTTCTCTGAAAAACATTTCCCACACTCAGGACAGGAATATGGCTTCTCCCCTGTGTGAGATCTCTGATGTCTGGAAAGATCAGACTTCTGTGAAAAACATTTCCTGCACTCAGGGCAGGAATACGGTTTCACCCCCGTGTGAAATCTCTGATGTGTGTGAAGACTAAACTTCTCTGAAAAACATTTCCCGCACTCAGGACAAGAATATGGCTTCTCCCCTGTGTGAGATCTCTGATGTTTGTGAAGATGGGCCTTCTGTGAAAAACATTCCCCACACTCAGGACAAGAATACGGCTTCTCCCCAATGTGAGATCTCTGATGTGTGTGAAGATGGGACTTCTGTGAAAAACATTTCCCGCACTCAGGACAGGAATACGGCTTCTCCCCAATGTGAGATCTCTGATGTGTGTGAAGATGGGACTTCTCTGAAAAACATTTCCCACACTCAGGACAGGAATATGGCTTCTCCCCCGTGTGAAATCTCTGATGTTTGTGCAGACTGGACTTCTGTGAAAAACATTTCCCGCACTCAGGACAAGAATACGGTTTCTCCCCTGTGTGAGATGTCTGATGTTTGTGAAGATGGGACTTCTGTGAAAAACATTTCCCACACTCAGGACAAGAATATGGCTTCTCCCCTGTGTGAGATCTCTGATGTTGGTGCAGACTGGACTTCTGTGAAAAACATTTTCCGCACTCAGAACAAAAATATGGCTTCTCCCCTGTGTGAGATTTCTGGTGTCTGTAAAGATAGGACTTCACTAAAAAGCATTTCCCGCACTCAAGACAAGAATATGGCTTTTCCCCCACATGAGATCTCTGATGTGTGTGAAGACTGGACTTGTCAGAAAAACATTTCCCACACTCTGGACAGGAATATGGCTTCTCACCTGTGTGAGATCTTATATGCATATTAAGACGGGATTCAAGATGGAAACCCTTCCCGCACTCAGGACAGGAGAAGCTTTTTCTTGTTGGAAGGCCGGCCCGGTCCCGCACAGTCTGAGGTTCCTCAGGATACGAGGAATCCGATGGTCCATCTACAATGGGTGGTGCCGGATGGACATTGGAGGGAGCCGGGTTTTCTCCTGGACTATACTGTGTGATGTCCTCATCTTCTACTTTCCAGTCTGGAGACAAAGTGAGACAATCCTCTGAGGTTTTCCTCATCTCCCGGCCATGGACTAAAAGACAAAGAGGATTACTAGACAGGAGCTGATTGGTTCCCCCAAACCAGGACTCTGCCCACATCAGGCAGCTTGGTCTCCAAGGAGCTTACAATTCCACCCTCAAGGGAACTAGGAAATGGCTCCTCTGATCTCCTACCAGGTCATTTCTTTATTCATGGACCTTAGTCAGAGAGTGAGGAAACAACCAGAACTGTCTTTTATAGGAGGGACAGTGATGAGGGGATTATAGGACGAGGGTCCCCACCCCCTCTATCACTCATCGCCATCTTCCCAACACAAGAAGTACTGCACTTCCTTATTTAGTCCATGATTTAGTCATGAAGAACAGCGGGGCTGAGCCCCACCAGAGGTCAGGGAGTGAGGATGGGGGGAGAACAACCAAGATGAAGACTGGACTGATCCTGAAGACCACCATCATTGGGGTATTGACTCCTCCCTCATTATCCCTTTCTCATTACCAATCACTTTCACTCTCTTCCTGCTCTGAACAATTTTCAGCTGTCAGCACTTTCACACTTTGAATGACAATTACTCAGTCATGCAACGCTGCACCCGTATTACATTTGTATCATTTTTTTTCTCACAAATTGATCTTTCTTTTGGTGGTATTTAATCACTGCTTGTGTGTTTTGTTTTAGTTTTTCTTTTTAGGTATAAACAAAAAAGACTAAAAATTTTGCAAGAAATGCATTTTTCTGTTTCTGTAATAAAATTTTGCAAATACTGTAAGTATTTTTTCTTCATAAATTTAGCCAAAATCTATACTGCTTCATTTCTTTGGTAAAATACCCCAAATCTGTGTATATTATATAGTCTGTGAGAAAGTTATAGAGTCTACATGCTATGGTACCAATCACTAAAACTGATCACTGACAACTGACCAATCCTAATGTACTCACATCATTTCTTGAGTCCCTTAATATGCCAGGAATAGTATAAATCCCCGAAATGTCAGGACGGTGTAAATCCCCCCAAATGTCAGGATGGTACAAATCCCCCCAAATGTCAGGACGGTACAAATCCCCCCAAATGTCAAGAGAGTAAAAATCCCCCCTAAATGTCAGGACAGTACAGATATCCCCCAAATGTCAGAACGGTACAAATATCCCCCAAATGTCAGAACAGTACAGATATTCCCCAAAAGTCAGGACGGTACAGATATCCCCCAAATGTCAGGAAGGTACAGATATCCCCCAAATGTCAGGACAGTACAGATACCCCCCAAATGTCAAAACAGTACAGATACCCCCATTGTCAGGACGATACAGATATCCCCCAAATGTCAGGACGGTACAGATATCCCCCAAATGTCAGGACGGTACAGATCCCCCCATTGTCAGGACAGTACAGATATCCCCCAAATGTCAGAACGGTACAGATATCCCCCAAATGTCAGGACGGTACAGATATCCCCCAAATGTCAGGACGGTACAGATATCCCCCAAATGTCAGAACGGTACAGATATCCCCCAAATGTCAGAACGGTACAGATATCCCCCAAATGTCAGAACGGTACAGATATCCCCCAAATGTCAGGACGGTACAGATATCCCCCAAATGTCAGGACGGTACAGATATCCCCCAAATGTCAGGACAGTACAGATATCCCCCAAATGTCAGAACAGTACAGATATCCCCCAAATGTCAGGACAGTACAGATATCCCCCAAATGTCAGGACAGTACAGATATCCCCCAAATGTCAGGACAGTACAGATATCCCCCAAATGTCAGGACAGTACAGATATCCCCCAAATGTCAGGATTAGAGATGAGCGAAGTATTCAAAAATTCGATTCGACTGATTCGGCGAATTCGTGGACAATATTCGATTCGAGTCGAATATATTCGCTGTGAATTTAACTTAAAAAAGGGTGTTTCTAGGCTTCAGAGAGACTTAATATTAGTGCAGAACACTGTACCTTTAATTTAAATGCCCTTGGAGTCTGCTGGGGAAGAGAAATAATACTGTCAGTCAGTATGACATGCAGATGAGTGCCGTCGATCTTAGAATCACCGCACACTTCACTCATTTGGCCAGTCACGGGGCCAAAACCAGTGTTTGGAGCCACAGTGTGGCGGTGGAGGCAGCAGCAATGGGAGGCCATACAGCACCCTATGACAAAATGGAAACCAGCAGGAGTGTGAGGAGACCTGAAAGTGGCACATGGCAGAGTGGGAGCAATGGGAGGCGGTACAGGGACCCAGATCACACTGTGGGACCAGCAGCAGCGTGACCAGGCGGTACGGGGGCCCATGGCCGATTTGACCTCGTTCATCCCATAGTCCTGCCGACTCACGAATAGCGTGGCCTCCTCAAAGGGCCTGAGCAAGCGCAGGTGTCACGCATGAGCTGACAATGGCTGACATCTAAGTTACACAGGGAGTACCTTTATCCGCTTTTAACATCAGGAAATCTGTGATGGCCTTTCGCTGTTCGTAAAGGCGGTCTAACATATGTAGTGTTGAATTCCACCTTGTTGCAACGTCACAGCATGAGGAGTCGGTACGGGGGCCCATGGCAGATTACGTGCCTGGCAGCAGCAATGGGAGGCCCGTAATCTGCCAGCACCCTATGTCAAAAAATTGAACACACCAGCAGTGTGAGGAGACCTCAAAGTGGCACATGGCAGAGTGGGAGCAATGGGAGGCGGTACAGGGACCCAGGTCACACTGTGGGACCAGCAGCAGCGTGACCAGGCGGTACGGGGGCCCATGGCCGATTTGGGGCCTGGCGGCACCTATGGGAGGCCTGTAATCTGACAGCAACCTATGACAAAATGGAAAACCGCAGGAGTGTGAGGAGACCTCAAAGTGGCACATGGCAGAGTGGAAGCAATGGGAGGCCGTACAGGGACCCAGGTCACACTGTGGGACCAGCAGCAGCGTGACCAGGCGGTACGGGGGCCCATGGCCGATTTGGGGCCTGGCGGCACCTATGGAAGGCCTGTAATCTGCCAGCAACCTATGACAAAATGGAAAACCGCAGGAGTGTGAGGAGACCTCAAAGTGGCACATGGCAGAGTGGAAGCAATGGGAGGCCGTACAGGGACCCAGGTCACACTGTGGGCCCAGCAGCAGCGTGACCAGGCGGTACGGGGGCCCATGGCCGATTTAGGGCCTGGCGGCACCTATGGGAGGCCTGTAATCTGCCAGCAACCTATGACAAAATGGAAAACCGCAGGAGTGTGAGGAGACCTCAAAGTGGCACATGGCAGAGTGGAAGCAATGGGAGGCCGTACAGGGACCCAGGTCACACTGTGGGACCAGCAGCAGCGTGACCAGGCGGTACGGGGGCCCATGGCCGATTTGGGGCCTGGCGGCACCTATGGGAGGCCTGTAATCTGCCAGCAACCTATGACAAAATGGAAAACCGCAGGAGTGTGAGGAGACCTCAAAGTGGCACATGGCAGAGTGGAAGCAATGGGAGGCCGTACAGGGACCCAGGTCACACTGTGGGACCAGCAGCAGCGTGACCAGGCGGTAGGGGGGCCCATGGCCGATTTGGGGCCTGGCGGCACCTATGGAAGGCCTGTAATCTGCCAGCAACCTATGACAAAATGGAAAACCGCAGGAGTGTGAGGAGACCTCAAAGTGGCACATGGCAGAGTGGGAGCAATGGGAGGCCGTACAGGGACCCAGGTCACACTGTGGGACCAGCAGCAGCGTGACCAGGCGGTACGGGGGCCCATGGCCGATTTGGGGCCTGGCGGCACCTATGGAAGGCCTGTAAGCCGCCAGCAACCTATGACAAAATGGAAAACCGCAGGAGTGTGAGGAGACCTCAAAGTGGCACATGGTAGAGTCGGAGCAATGGGAGGCCGTACAGGGACCCAGGTCACACTGTGGGCCCAGCAGCAGCGTGACCAGGCGGTACGGGGGCCCATGGCCGATTTGGGGCCTGGCGGCACCTATGGGAGGCCCGTAATCTGCCAGCACCCTATGACAAAATGGAACCATGGGCTGGGGCAGGCAGAACCGCCGTATCTTTATCACGGTTTTCCCAGGCCACCGAATGGCGACGCTGCATATGCTGACGCAACGCTGTAGTCCCAACATGGGCCCCCTGGCCACGCTTGACTTTCTGGCCACGTAGTCGACATACGGCTACGTTTACTTACTCGGGCGGCTTGACGAAAAATTGCCACACCGCCGAGTAGGAAACTTTGCACCCGCTACTCCTCACTGGCTGACTGCTACTTCCTCCGTGCGCACCGGCACCACTACTGGCCGTGGTGGTAGGCTGCAGTGGAGCTGGTGCTCTACTCCGTGGCCGTTTGCCTCCACTGAAACTGCTGCGACCCTGCTGCCTCCTGCAGCAGCAATGGGAGGCCGTACAGGGACCCATGACACACTCTGGACCTGGCAGCAGCATGAAGAGGCGGTACAGGGGCCCATGGCAGATTACGGGCCTGGCAGCAGCAATGGGAGGCCCGTAATCTGCCAGCACCCTATGTCAAAAAATTGAACACACCAGCAGTGTGAGGAGACCTCAAAGTGGCACATGGCAGAGTGGAAGCAATGGGAGGCCGTACAGGGACCCAGGTCACACTGTGGGACCAGCAGCAGCGTGACCAGGCGGTACGGGGGCCCATGGCCGATTTGGGGCCTGGCGGCACCTATGGAAGGCCTGTAATCTGCCAGCAACCTATGACAAAATGGAAAACCGCAGGAGTGTGAGGAGACCTCAAAGTGGCACATGGCAGAGTGGAAGCAATGGGAGGCCGTACAGGGACCCAGGTCACACTGTGGGCCCAGCAGCAGCGTGACCAGGCGGTACGGGGGCCCATGGCCGATTTGGGGCCTGGCGGCACCTATGGGAGGCCTTTAATCTGCCAGCAACCTATGACAAAATGGAAAACCGCAGGAGTGTGAGGAGACCTCAAAGTGGCACATGGTAGAGTGGGAGCAATAGGAGGCCGTACAGGGACCCAGGTCACACTGTGGGACCAGCAGCAGCGTGACCAGGCGGTACGGGGGCCCATGGCCGATTTGGGGCCTGGCGGCACCTATGGAAGGCCTGTAATCTGCCAGCACCCTATGACAAAATGGAACCCTGGGCTGGGGCAGGCAGAACCGCCGTATCTTTATCACGGTTTTCCCAGGCCACCGAATGGCGACGCTGCATATGCTGACGCAACGCTGTAGTCCCAACATGGGCCCCCTGGCCACGCTTGACTTTCTGGCCACATAGTCGACATACGGCTACGTTTACTTCCTCGGGCGGCTTGACGAAAAATTGCCACACCACCGAGTAGGAAACTTTGCCCCCGCTACTCCTCACTGGCTGACTGCTACTTCCTCCGTGCGCACCGGCACCACTACTGGCCGTGGTGGTAGGCTGCAGTGGAGCTGGTGCTCTACTCCGTGGCCGTTTGGCTCCACTGACACTGATTCGACCCTGCTGCCTCCTGGGCAACCCACCGACTGTTTCGCTCGCTGCCAAGCTGGCACCCTCTTCTCCTGATGATGCGGAAGCAATAGCCTGATGACGACGAGGCTGCCAAGTGCGATCAACCTCCTCATCATCAAGTAGGGTCTCCGCCTCACTACTAGCCCCCTCGGCTGCGTCTGGGTCAGGAGACAGACCTGTCTCTAGACCGGCTACCGAGCCACTCTCCTCGCCAGTACTTGTTCGCCTGGCTGCTGAAAAGGCCGATGTCTCCCCCCGTTCCTGACCGCCCTCTGTTAGCGCTTCCTCACTGTACAGTGGGGCTGAGCCCACAGCATGCGATACTTCGCTTGGTGAGGGAACAGCAAAGGACAGGGGCAGGTAGAGGACACGTGATTTCAGTGGGCTTGCTCCCGGGCCATGCCAACTAACGGTTGTGTCTGACGTACCCACCGACCGTTGGCTGTAGGTGTCAGAGGTGACCTGGGAAGAGGAAGACGACCGAGCCAACCAATCGATGACGGCAGGGTTGTCGGTGGAGACACGACCGCTGGATGACACCGGGAGCACTGGCCTCTGGCTGCGAATAGTGCTGCCTCGACCCCTTCCTCTGCTGCCACGTCTGCTCGCTCCTAAAACATTGCCTCCTCTGCCACTCCTCTGCGTGTTGTCTGACATACTCTTTAATTCAACGATTCTGTGTCCCTGAGTAACAATTCTGTGTCCCTGAGTAACAATTCTGTGTCTGTCCCTGAGTAACAATTCTGTGGCCCTAAGTAACGGTTATGTGGCCCTCAGTAACAATTCTGTGTCCCTGAGTAACAATTCTGTGTCTGTCCGAGTAACAATTCTGTGGCCTTAAGTAACAGTTCTGTGGCCCTCAGTAACAATTCTGTGTCCCTGAGTAACAATTCTGTGGCCCTAAGTAACGGTTCTGTGGCCCTCAGTAACAATTCTGTGTCCCTGAGTAACGTTTATGTGGCCCTAAGTAACGGTTCTGTGGCCCTCAGTAACAATTCTGTGTCCCTGATTAACAATTCTGTGTCTGTCCGAGTAACAATTCTGTGGCCCTAAGTAACAATTCTGTGGCCCTCAGTAACAATTCTGTGTCCCTGAGTAACAATTCTGTGGCCCTAAGTAACGGTTCTGTGGCCCTCAGTAACAATTCTGTGTCCCTGATTAACGTTTCTGTGGCCCTAAGTAACGGTTCTGTGGCCCTCAGTAACAATTCTGTGTCCCTGATTAACGTTTCTGTGGCCCTAAGTAACAATTCTCTGGCACTCAGTAACAATTCTGTCTGTCCCTGAGTAACAATTATGTGGCCCTAATAACGTTTCTGTGGCCCTAAGTAACAGTTCTGTGGCCCTCAGTAACAATTCTGTGTCTGTCCCTGAGTAACAATTCTGTGGCCCTAAGTAACAATTCTCTGGCACTCAGTAACAATTCTGTCTGTCCCTGAGTAACAATTCTGTGGCCCTAATAACGTTTCTGTGGCCCTAAGTAACAGTTCTGTGGCCCTCAGTAACAATTCTGTGTCTGTCCTTGAGTAACAATTCTGTGGCCCTAACTAACGTTTCTGTGGCCCTAAGTAACAATTCTGTGGCCCTCAGTAACAATTCTGTCTGTCCCTGAGTAACAATTCTGTGGCCCTAACTAGCGTTTCTTTGTCTCTAAGTAACGATTCTGTGGCCCTCATTTACAATTCTGTGTCCCTGAGTAATGCTTCTCTGTCCCTAAGTAACGTTTCTCTGTCCCCAAGTAACGTTTTTGTGGCCCTAACTCTGTCCCTAATACAGAGCGGTCTGCCTCTCTTGAATGACTGGAGGCAAATGAAGAATTCCAAAATGGCCGCTATTTATAGCTCGACCATTACACAGTGCTGGCTGGCTGGCTGCTGATTGGCTGATGCGATCACATGTCATTAAGGAATGCATTATGGGTCAGCGCGCCTTGTCTGCGCGCCTTCCCAGACATCCCCGCTCCGTCGCCGCACATGTCCGCCGCCATTTTAGGAAAAATTTCGATTCGCGCGTCCGAAGTAGGCTATTTTTCGGATTCGGCGCGAATCGAAAATTTTCCGATATTCGACTCGAATTCCACTTCGCCTACTTCGATTCGCTCATCTCTAGTCAGGATGGTACAGATATCCCCCAAATGTCAGGACAGTACAGATCCCCCAAATGTCAGGACGGTACAGATATCCCCCAAATGTCAGGACGGTACAGATATCCCCCAAATGTCAGGACGGTACAGATATCCCCCAAATGTCAGGACGGTACAGATATCCCCCAAATGTCAGACGGTACAGATATCCCCCAAATGTCAGGACAGGACAGATATCCCCCAAATGTCAGGACGGTACAGATATCCCCCAAATGTCAGACGGTACAGATATCCCCCAAATGTCAGGACGGTACAGATATCCCCCAAATGACCCTTTTTGAAAAGTAGACATTCCAAGGTAATTAGTAAGAAGTATGAGGAGTTTTTGAAGCTGTAATGTTTTCTCACAATTCTTTGGATCCTGAAGAAAGTAAATAAAATATTTTTTTCACAAAGTTGTCATATTAACAAGTGATTTCTCACACCTGGCACAGGCATACTTGTAACTACACCCCAAAACACATTCTGCTACTCCTCCTGAGTATGGCGATACCACATGTGTGAGACAGCTCAGCCGTATAGAGAGGCCCAACACAGTTGGAGGAGGATAAGGGTCCAAAGTTGGAGGATGTTATCACATTATTGTCACCATGTAAAAGTCTGTGCTCCAATCACATCATCCGATATAAAATGTCCGGCTGGGAGGAAATGGGTGTAACAAAAGAGAATCCATAATATGTGTATATATAGCAGTGCGGGGAGGGGGAGAGCAGAAGTCAGGAGTATGGAATGTACAACATAGAGTATATAGTGCAGGGGTCAGGAGTATGTAATGTACAACATAGAGGATATAGTGCAGGGGTCAGGAGTATGTAATGTACAACAGAGTATATAGTGCAGGGGTCAGGAGTATTTAATGTACAACATAGAGTATATAGTGCAGGGGTCAGGAGTATGTAATGTACAACATAGAGTATATAGTGCAGGGGTCAGGAGTATGTAATGTACAACATAGAGGATATAGTGCAGGGGTCAGGAGTATGTAATGTACAACAGAGTATATAGTGCAGGGGTCAGGAGTATGTAATGTACAACATAGAGTATATAGTGCAGGGGTCAGGAGTATGTAATGTACAACATAGAGTATATAGTGCAGGGGTCAGGAGTATGTAATGTACAACAGAGTATATAGTGCAGGGGTCAGGAGTATGAAATGTACAACATAGAGTATACAGTGCAGGGGTCGAGAGTATGTAATGTACAACATAGAGTATACAGTGCAGGGGTCAGGAGTATGTAATGTACAACATAGAGTATATAGTGCAGGGGTCAGGAGTATGTAATGTACAACAGAGTATATAGTGCAGGGGTAAGGAGTATGTAATGTACAACATAGAGTATACAGTGCAGGGGCCAGGAGTATGTAATGTACAACATAGAGTATATAGTGCAGGGGTCAGGAGTATGTAATGTACAACATAGAGTATATAGTGCAGGGGTCAGGAGTATGTAATGTACAACATAGAGTATATAGTGCAGGGGTCAGGAGTATGTAATGTACAACATACAGTATATAGTGCAGGGGTCAGGAGTATGTAATGTACAACATAGAGTATATAGTGCAGGGGTCAGGAGTATGTAATGTACAACATAGAGTATATAGTGCAGGGGTCAGGAGTATGTAATGTACAACATAGAGTATACAGTGCAGGGGCCAGGAGTATGTAATGTACAACATAGAGTATATAGTGCAGGGGTCAGGACTATGTAATGTACAACATAGAGTATATAGTGCAGGGGTCAGGAGGATGTAATGTACAACATAGAGTATATAGTGCAGGGGTCAGGAGTATGTAATGTACAACATAGAGTATATAGTGCAGGGGTCAGGAGTATGTAATGTACAACAGAGTATATAGTGCAGGGGTCAGGAGTATGTAATGTACAACAGAGTATATAGTGCAGGGGTCAGGAAGATGTAATGTACAGCATATAGTATATAGTGCAGGGGTCAGGAGTATGTAATGTACAACATAGCGTATATAGTGCAGGGGTCAGGAGTATGTAATGTACAACATAGAGTATATAGTGCAGGGGTCAGGAGTATGTAATGTACAACATAGAGTATATAGTGCAGGGGTCAGGAGTATGTAATGTACAACATAGAGTATATAGTGCAGGGGTCAGGAGTATGGAATGTACAACAGAGTATATAGTGCAGGGGTCAGGAGTATAAAATGTACAACAGAGTATATAGTGCAGGGGTCAGGAAGATGTAATGTACAGCATATAGTATATAGTGCAGGGGTCAGGAGTATGTAATGTACAACATGGAGTATATAGTGCAGGGGTCAGGAGTATGTAATGTACAACATAGAGTATATAGTGCAGGGGTCAGGAGTATGTAATGTACAACAGAGTATATAGTGCAGAGGTCAGGAGTATGTAATGTACAACATAGAGTATATAGTGCAGGGGTCAGTAGTATGTAATGTACAACACAGAGTATTTAGTGCAGGGGTCAGGAGTATGTAATGTACAACAGAGTATATAGTGCAGGGGTCAGGAGTATGTAATGTACAACGTAGAGTATATAGTGCAGGGGTCAGGAGTATGTAATGTACAAAATAGAGTATATAGTGCAGGGTTCAGGAGTATGTAATGTACAACGTAGAGTATATAGTGCAGGGGTCAGGAGTATGTAATGTACAAAATAGAGTATATAGTGCAGGGGTCCGAAGTATGGAATGTACAACATAGAGTATATAGTGCAGGGGTCAGGAGTATATAATGTACATCCTAGAGTATATAGTGCAGGGGTCAGGAGTATGTAATGTACATCCTAGAGTATATAGTGCAGGGGACAGGAGTATGTAATGCACAACATAGAGTATATATTGCAGGGGTCAGGAGTATGTAATGCACAACATAGAGTATATAGTGCAGGGGTCAGGAGTATGTAAGGTACAATATATATACAATATCTCCTGAGACTGCACTCAGTGACTTGGGTCTGAGACACTACAGACATATCCCTCCCCTGGCACAGCCAGCAGATAACAGAGAAGGTCCCCTGGAAGAGTCAGGCACAAGGCAGGAGACCCCAGTCACATGTCCTGGGTGCCTACATTATGCAATGCTTAGAGTAAAAATGAACATTTTTCTGCCAGCTGAACCCCAGAACCTCCATAAATCCAGTCTAGATACATAAATTGTGTCTGCAGCACAGAGAAGGAAGATTATCCGAGAGAAATCCAGGAATACAGGACGGGGAACACAGCTCAGGAAAGTGACCAAGGGATTACAGGCTGATATCACCCAGTCCCCGCCCTACTCTGGACCAATCAGTGAGCAGTATGGGTGGAGGAATGGATTTAGTGTTCATGACCCACCTGTGCTGATCTCTGTAGGAGTGTCCTCCTCTATAAATGTCCCCGTTATTCCATCCTCCTCCATAGACTGCTGATCATCCCTCACATACGCCTCTTCTTCTTCTGCTTTCACCTCAAATTCTATATCGATTGGATCTCCACTCTAAATCAAGGAAATGAGAGAACATGTCATCCGTAAGATGTAAGGTCAAATAAAAGAACTCCACACATTGTCTTCATGAGTCCATGTTCTAGATGCTCCATCCCACCAACCTTGTAATAGTGAGGGATGGTGTGACCTTCCTGTGTGGAATCCCGGGAATACAGAGGACGGGGACATCTCTCTGGTGGGTTGCTATAGCTGGATGACTCCACCATGGTGTCCTGGTACAGATCTTTGTGTCCTTCTTGAATCTCTGACTCCTCCATTCCCCCATCCTCATTTATCTCTTCTTTGACCTCAACTTTAGGATCTCTCAGGTTTCCACTCTGAATATATAATAAAAATGCCATCAATGGTAACAATGCAGATAATGTACAGATCCTAATGATACTATCAGTGATTGTTCCTCATCTACCTGATGATGGTGAGGGATGGTGTGACCTTCCTGTGTGGAATCCCGGGAATACAGAGGATGGGGACATCTCTCTGGTGGGTTCCTGGTATTAGGTGGCTCCATCATATGCTTGTGTCCTTCTGAAAACTCCTCCATCACTCCATACTCCTCATCCTCCTCTTTATACTCTTCTTTAACATCAATATTATCATCCCCGAGGATTCCACTCTGAATATATAATAAAAATGACATCAATGGTAACAATGCAGATAATGTACAGATCCTAATGATACTATCAGTGATTGTTCCTCATCTACCTGATGATGGTGAGGGATGGTGTGACCTTCCTGTGTGGAATCCCGGGAATACAGAGGACGGGGACATCTCTCTGGTGGGTTCCCATGACTGGATCCATCTGTAGGAAACACACACACTGACTGAATCCATTGTTTCTATGTGTTTATCAGATGATGGGGGATCTAGGTGGATCCTCCGTACTGCTCTCTCCTTTACAATAAAGTCTCCTCTTACCCGGTGATGTGAGGGGCGGCTGATTGTCCATCATGACGTCCTTGTAGAGATCCTTGTGTCCTTCTAAATACTCCCACTCCTCCATGGAGAAATAGACAGTGACACCCTGACACCTTATAGGAACCTGACACACACAATGATACAGTCACCATCCAGACACATCCCTTGTCTGTTACTGGAGAATGTCCCAGAATTCCCGGCACCGCTCACCTCTCCTGTCAGCAGCTCAGTGATCTCTCTGGTGACTTCTAGAATCTTCTTCTTCTTTCTCTCTTCTATCAGGGAGGGAGGTGGAGGCAATGTGATGTCATATGATCTCCAGACTTCACAGGAGGAAAACTCTACATCTGAACACAAATAGTCACATCAAATGATATTCCCAGAATCCTCCTCACCTCTCCATTAAGGTCTCCATTTATTATAGCCCCACTTGACTCTGGATGGAGGGACATTGGGGGGAGGAGCTGTGAGGTCAGTGTGATGTCATAGGATTCTCTGACTCTGGATGGAGGGACATTGGGAGAGGAGCTGTGAGGTCAGTGTGATGTCATAGGATTCTCTGACTCTGGATGGAGGGACATTGGGAGAGGAGCTGTGAGGTCAGTGTGATGTCATAGGATTCTCTGACTCTGGATGGAGGGACATTGGGAGGAGGAGCTGTGAGGTCAGTGTGATGTCATAGGATTCTCTGATTCTGGATGGAGGGACATTGGGGGGAGGAGCTGCGAGGTCAGTGTGATGTCATAGGATTCTCCATCCCCTGCCACTTATAAAAGTGGTATAATCCATTAGTATAGATTGATGAGGTGAGAAGGGGACACCTCTCCACAATGAGGAGAATGTTCCGGCCCTGGAAGTGGGGGAATGTTCTGCCCCTGAAGGGGTTAATCTGGGTTCCCACACTATATATGTGTGTATCATCATCTGCTGGAGATAAAAGATGTCACAGTGACTATGGAGGAAGAGGACGGACATGACTATGGAGGAAGAGGACAGACATGACTATGGATGAAGAGGACGGACATGACTATGGAGGAAGAGGACGGACATGACTATGGAGGAAGAGGACGGACATGACTATGGAGGAAGAGGACAGACATGACTATGGAGGAAGAGGACGGACATGACTATGGATGAAGAGGACGGACATGACTATGGAGGAAGAGGACGGACATGACTATGGAGGAAGAGGACGGACATGACTATGGAGGAAGAGGACAGACATGACTATGGAGGAAGAGAACGGACATGACTATGGAGGAGGACAGACATGACTATGGAGGAAGAGAACGGACATGACTATGGAGGAAGAAAACAGACATGACTATGGAGGAACTAGGATGGACATGAGTATGGAGGAAGAGGACAAAAGTGACTATGGAGGAAGAGGATGGACGTGACTATGGAGGAAGAGGACGGACGTGACTATGGAGGAAGAGGACGGATGTGACTATGGAGGAAGAGGACGGATGTGACTATGGAGGAAGAGGACGGACATGACGGGGTTAATGGGTGTAAATAGGAAATAACATCTTATTACCTCCTCTGCTGCCACTTCCAGCAACGTCTCCTCTCTGCTTCCTCCCAAATCAGCTCTCACCCGGAACTTCTTGTCTGTACCTGACATCACTTCCTGTCTATGTCTGACACCACTTCCTGTCTGTACCTGACATCACTTCCTGTCTTCCATAGAGACTTCCTGTCTGGGTAGAAGTGAGATCCCCACCTTGTGGAGCTCAGAGGAACTGCAGCCCCGAGAAGCGTCTGGTAGGGTGGCCCCGGCCTTGTGCTGGGTGTGTATGGACTGTAGATCCTTGTGTAGGGAGGAAATGACTCCTATCTGTGACTGCTGTAACCTGCTGACTGGCATCTCCTGTGAAATCTGACACTTGCACTGGATACACACAAGGCAATCAGGGATTTCAGCCCCTCCCTTCTCCTCTCAGACCTTAATACAGAGAGAGCCAATCAGAAGAGATATTAAAGGAGCCAATGACAGGGACTTTCTCAAGCAGGAGGTGCAGCTGCAAAGCATTGTGGAATATCCAGTCCTAAATAGAAATGGCCTAATAGGCTGATATGAGGGATGGAACTACAGAGACCAGCATGCTTAGTGAGAGCAGAGTGAAGGACTCCATCTTGTTTTCCCTGAGGGGAGGCAGTCTGCATGTGGCAGGAGACAGTCTGGACCTGGCAGAGAAGTGCTCAGGGTTAGTTCACTCCATGTTTAGGTATCTGCATCAGTCAGGGAACATCCAACCTGAGAGATGTGGCCTACAGTACAGTGCCTACACCGACAGTGTGAAGGGCTCATCGTGAGGTGACCACAGGAGCCGGTCATTTCCAGGACCATGGTTTGGGCCTTAGTCCCAGGATCTGGTGAGAGGGATTTTGCCCCCTGGCAGATGACAGGAACACGGCACACAGAGACATGACACTTCTCCCATACTCACCAGGCACTGGGTTGTGTAGATGGCTCTGCTATACAGACACAGTGTTTGCTTTGCTATACAAATCCTGCCACGGGATTACAATGATACTTTACCATAGGAGTGTAAGTGCACCAATGAAAGTGTCTCGCTGAAGACCCCAACATTCATCCTGTTACCAAGAGACTGAAGTTACTGGTGCCATACGGGCACGCGCATGCGTACTCAGGCCTCTATATTGCATGGTGTGGGAGGGAATAGCTCTACCTTGGAAAGTAGCTATGAAGCATCAGTTGGGCGCAGTGTTTGCCTATTGGGCTTGTGGTGTCGGGGGTTAGAAGGGAGAAGTCTGACACCACAGAGAGTCATTCTTCTGCTCTCCTCCAGGCACACCTAGGATCGGCACAGGGGGTGATGCCAGTTAGAGGGGTGGGACATTAGTGAACATGGGGAGTCATCAGAGGTCCATCAGCTTCATCAGAGGATAGCCAGACATCAGAAGTCCATCAGCCTCGTTGGAGACATCAGAGGTCCATTAGCTTCATCAGAGGACAGAGGAGAAATCAAAGGTCAATCAGCTTCATCAGAGGACAGAGGAGAAATCAAAGGTCAATCAGCTTCATCAGAGGACAGGGGAGACATCAGAGTTCCATCAGCTTTATTGGAGGACAGGGGAGTCATCAGAGGTCCATCAACTTCATCAGAGGACAAGGTAGACATCAGAGGTCCATCAGCTTCATCGTAGGACAAGGAAGACATCAGAGGTCCATCAGCTTTATTGGATGACAGAGGAGTCATCAGAGGTTGTCATGGATCCCACCCACATGCACACGGCCACAGCGACTAGCTAACCGAGGCGTGCACGTCTGGCCATGACTTGGTGTAAAGAGGGAATGAGGGGGACTTATTTTGTCACAGCCCGCACTACCTCTCCTCTCATATTAGGACCCATGCAGTTTATGTTGTCTATATGGAGGAGGTGTAGGGTTAGATTCATCCTAGGCTCTAAGTGATCCCCCTTGACCAACATCATTTTTAATCCAAGTCTCCCAGATAGTCTGGCCATTGGTCGAGTGCCTCCTTGGGCTGAGGCTTATCTATTCCAATTGCAACATTTGGTCAATCCCGTAATTCACAACCTTAAATCCTTCCCTGACATTCAAAAAGCTGCTCGCATTCCACCCCATCAGTATTTTGTTTATCTACAGATACAACACATTTTTGCCCCCAAAGCCTCTTCTCTGACTCTTGAACAACCTACCCCTTTAGATCATATCTGCATCCAAGGCCCACACCACCGGGACATCATTTCCGCTACGTATACATTGCTTGTAGATGTCGCCCTTTTTCTATTGGTTCTCCCCTTTATATGTGTAAATGGTCCCGTTTCCTTCAATGTGATATTGGGTTGGATCAATGGAGTAGGATTTGGGAGGCCTCTTCTAAATCTTCTGTGTGTGTAATGTGTACAGAAAATCCTTCTAAGACCCCGATGTTTTGGTATCGGACCCCTGAGGTTCTCCATGATTGTAACCTGAATGTTTCTTCTGTTTGCTGGTGTTGTGGGACGGAAACTGACACTCTTTTCCACATTTTTTGGGATTGGCGGTCCATTGCGCCCTTTTGGAGGAGGTCCTTACCCCATTGTGGTTACTTCTGTGGGCTCCTGTCCCTTTTGAGCCCATTTACTTCCTGTTGGGTCTACCTTTTTGGGTCTCTAAATGTGCGAGGAAACTTTCCACCTACATGAGGGCAGCCAGGAGAACCATTCCCATGCATTGGCTGTCTTCTATGTCCCCCATGTTACCGGCACTGATGAAGGTCAGAGCAGAAATGAGAAAGTTGGAGTACCTACCTGCATTACACCCTGCTACTGTCCCTGTGCTGGAGGCAGTTCAGGACCCACGGGACACCTATGACACCGATCTGTCTGCTCCGATCGTTTGTGATTGATGGCCATGTCACTGTTTTGTATTGACATTGTATGTTCTTATGTACCTCTCATCGATGAGCTGCTTTATCAGCCTTCTCTCCCTCTCTGCTTTTATTTTACATTTACCTTTGTGCCTGCTTGTTGTAATGTGTGACATAGAGAGGGAAATGGGTGCTAATAGGCTGCAGGAGATCTGCTGAGACATAGAGAGGGAAATGGGTGCTAATAGGCTGCAGGAGATCTGCTGAGACATAGAAAGGGAAATGGGTGCTAATAGGCTGCAAGAGATCTGCCGAGACATAGAAAGGGAAATGGGAGCTAATAGGCTGCAGGAGATCTGCCGAGACATAGAAAGGGAAATGGGTGCTAATAGGCTGCAGGAGATCTGCCGAGACATAGAAAGGGAAATGGGTGTTAATAGGCTGCAGGAGATCCGCTGAGACATAGAAAGGTAAATGGGTGCTAATAGGCTGCAGGAGATCTGCCGAGACATAGAAAGGGAAATGGGAGCTAATAGGCTGCAGGAGATCTGCCGAGACATAGGAAGGGAAATGGGAGCTAATACCCTGCAGGAGATCTGCTGAGACATGAAATGTGTATGAAATGGATGGATGTGCAGACACTCCCAGAAGATGATGTCATTATGAGTGGATTGATATATATTTTTGCATTGTCCCCCCAGAAGGATCAGGTTTGGCGGGATCGCTCTCATTAGCTATACATTTGTATTTTGTGTTCTGTGTTTGTAAGACTTTTCTATATGTAATAAGAGATGTTTGTTGAACAGTTGGTTACATAAGAGTTACATTTATTTCTTCTTCCTTTATTCAGTAATGTTTCATCTCCCGTAGTATCCCTGTAAGGTACATATTATACAGGAAGGGGGATTATGGGATGGATCTCGGGGCTGCAGTTCCTCTGAACTCCACAAGGTGGGGATCTCACCTATACTCACACAGGAAGTCTCTATGGAATGCAGACAGGAAGTGATGTCAGGTACAGACAGGAAGTGATGTCAGGTACAGACAGGAAGTGATGTCGGGTACAGACAGGAAGTTCCAGATGAGAGGTGAGGCGGGAAGAAGTATAGAGGAGACGTTGGTGGAAGTGGCAGCAGAGGAGGTAATAAGATGTTATTTCCTATTTACAACAATATATATAAATCTGAGGCTCTTTTAGGAATGTTTGTGGCTTTAAAAAAATGAAAGGGGCTTTATAGCAACTTAAATGTGTAATATGTGTAACATTGTTCTGTTTATCTCCTCCTCCCCTCCCCCGCCTGTCTCCAGCACCACACCCGGGGACTAGCAGGGAGGGGAGAGACCTTGCAGTGTAATGAGAACCGATTGGCTGCTCCTCAGGAAAGGGGAGTGTCCTGCTTATCCTTTCTCCCTTTCACTCCCAGAGCCTTTTTTGCACATTTAAAAATTATTTTATCCTGAAGATGACACAAAACCCCCAAATATCGATTTTCTGAAAGTAGAGACTTTAGAGAATAAAATAGTGTCAGTTCTAATTTTTTATGTCACAAAATATTATCACAAAGTCTAGGAAATGCCAAATTTAATTAAAAAATACACTTAAGCTGATTTCAGGGCACAAAAAGCAATAAATGACCCATTTATGTGTAAAAATATAAAAGCCGAGGTTGCAGCGAGTAAATAGATATCCAACATGTCAAACCTTAAGTTGTGTGTGCTGAAATGGTGACAACCTTTAGTCCCCGGTATTATCTATAGGGGACACATTTATAGCCCCTTCTAGGTCATCAGTATAGAGTACGGAGGAGGTCTGCTCCTAGAATTATCCTCTCATTCTGGTGTGACCGGCGATATGTAACGTGTATCACAATCAATGTTATCACGTGTAAGCGCTCCAGCGTGTGCTCTTATGTTTGGGCGTGCATATATGTGGGGTGGGGAGCCTCAAAATGTTTTAAGGGGAGGAGTTATGTACTTGGGTGTAACTTTAATTGTTTACAATTAAAAAAAACATTTTTACTTAAGGGGACAAAGTCTTCTATGTGATGACTTTTGATGACAGGTTCTCTTTATTGAGACATCCAGGGTCTAAAAGACCCCCAATGTCTCCCCTGTACTCCATTGGATGTAATGTAGTGCACATCGCACCGCATTACATTCTTTGCTGGCCTCAATGGTCGGGAAATCTGTCATAACATCACTTCTGGGTCAGGACAAGAAGGGAGTGAACATGTCCGCTCTCCTCCGTCCCCTCTACCCTCCGACACCCGCTGACCCGGGCCCACAGATGGGCAAGCAGAGCCGGGGAAGCATAGTAGGTATAGCAAAGGTTCACACACACGGGGTGGATGAGGCTGGCACCTGAAAGGAGAGCCCTGCGGCTTGCCCTCAGCAGGGATAAAGATTAAAAACAATACTTGCCCGGCCCCCAGAACTACATGTCCCGGGCGTCGGGTGATGTAAAGTGACCATCCCTGCATGATGAGCCGACATTGACCTCACAGCACTGCCTCAGAGCAAACTAGTCATAGGAAGGATCAGATTTATCATTCCTTGTCTGCAGATCTAATACTCATCAAAACCAGTTCAGAGACCAAACAAACCCAACAGAGAAAAGGGGCCCCGGACCTCAAAATTGTAGTAAACACTAAACAGTCCAAACAAAATGTCTTCCCATGGGGGGAGTAGTTCTTCAATGTCCAGCAACCCTCCTATTCCCCCCTCACATCCACATCCTATTATTGTGTGACCAATACCCTTCAAATCATTCTTACTTTCATTTCCCAAAGTTATCCGTCTACAAGGAGACCTGTATAGATCACATGATGGCACCAATGAGGATGGAGGAGGACCGGAGTCACATGACTGAGAAGATACTAAACCTCACCCTGGAGATCATCTACCTGCTGACCGGAGAGGTGAGGAGGATTCTGGGAGGTCACATGACATCACTCTTATCTCTATTAATAAAACACAGACCTGACCGGAGAGGTGAGGAGGATTCTGGGAGGTCACATGACATCGCTCTCATCTCTATTAATAACACACAGACCTGACCGCAGAGGTGAGGAGGATTCTGGGAGGTCACATGACATCACTCTGATCTCTATTAATAAAACACAGATCTGACCGGAGAGGTGAGGAGGATTCTGGGAGGTCACATGACATCACTCTGATCTCTATTAATAAAACACAGACCTGACCGGAGAGGTGAGGAGGATTCTGGGAGTCTAACATGATATTCCTATTGGTTCCTCAATACAGAGATTTCCTCTTCTGAAGTCAGGTGATCATATGACCATCACGGTGCCTCCATGTGACTCCCTAAACCCTGAGAGACAAAACATGCAGAAGATTCTAGAAGTTACCAGAGAGATCACTGAGCTGCTGACAGGAGAGGTGAGCGGTGCCGGGAATTCTGGGACATTCTCCAGTAACAGACAAGGGATGTGTCTGGATGGTGACTGTATCATTGTGTGTGTCAGGTTCCTATAAGGTGTCAGGGTGTCACTGTCTATTTCTCCATGGAGGAGTGGGAGTATTTAGAAGGACACAAGGATCTCTACAAGGACGTCATGATGGACAATCAGCCGCCCCTCACATCACCGGGTAAGAGGAGACTTTATTGTAAAGGAGAGAGCAGTACGGAGGATCCACCTAGATCCCCCATCATCTGATAAACACATAGAAACAATGGATTCAGTCAGTGTGTGTGTTTCCTACAGATGGATCCAGTCATGGGAACCCACCAGAGAGATGTCCCCGTCCTCTGTATTCCCGGGATTCCACACAGGAAGGTCACACCATCCCTCACCATCATCAGGTAGATGAGGAACAATCACTGATAGTATCATTAGGATCTGTACATTATCTGCATTGTTACCATTGATGTCATTTTATTATATATTCAGAGTGGAAACCTGAGAGATCCTAAAGTTGAGGTTAAAGAAGAGATAAAAGAGGAGGAGGATGAGGATGGGGGGATGGAGGAGTCAGAGCTTCTAAAGGAACACAAAGATCTGTACCAGGACACCATGGTGGAGTCATCCAGCTACAGGAACCCACCAGAGAGATGTCCCCGTCCTCTGTATTCCCGGGATTCCACACAGGAAGGTCACACCATCCCTCACCATCATCAGGTAGATGATGACAATTATTGGTAGTTGTGATTTATACACAGCATGTTTGTTACAATGAATGTTTTATTATATCTTTCAGAGTGGAATCCTCGGGGATGATAATATTGATGTTAAAGAAGAGTATAAAGAGGAGGATGAGGAGTATGGAGTGATGGAGGAGTTTTCAGAAGGACACAAGGATATGATGGAGCCACCTAATACCAGGAACCCACCAGAGAGATGTCCCCGTCCTCTGTATTCCCGGGATTCCACAAAGGGAGGTCACACCATCCCTCACTATTACAAGGTTGGTGGGATGGGGAATCTAGAACATGGACTTGAGGAGAAAATATGTGGATTTTTCATGTAAGCTTATATATTTTTTGTAAAATTTCTCATTTCCTTGATTTAGAGTGGAGATCCAATCGATATAGAATTTGAGGTGAAAGCAGAAGAAGAAGAGGCGTATGTGAGGGATGATCAGCATTCTATGGAGGAGGATGGAATAACGGGGACATTTATAGAGGAGGACACTCCTACAGAGATCAGCACAGGTGGGTCATGAACACTAAATCCATTCCTCCACCCATACTGCTCACTGATTGGTCCAGAGTAGGGCGGGGACTGGGTGATATCAGCCTGTAATCCCCTGGTCACTTTCCTGAGCTGTGTTCCCCGTCCTGTATTCCTGGATTTCTCTCGGATAATCTTCCTTCTCTGTGCTGCAGACACAATTTATGTATCTAGACTGGATTTATGGAGATTCTGGGGATCAGCTGGCAGCAAAATGTTGATTTTCACTGTAAACATTACTAGACCTAGGCACCAGTGGTATGTGTCTAATGTCTTCTTCCCCATTCCTGGGTCTAGTAAGATCTCTGACAGAACAATTCTCCCAGGGTTCCTTGCTCTGTGGTCTGCTGGCTGTGCCGGGTGGAGGGATATGTCTGTATAGTCTCAGACCCAAGTCACTGAGTGCAGTCTCAGGAGATGGGAGGCAGCGGTGTGGGATCTCTGCAACTTGTCTACAGTAAACATTAAAAGCTCTACTGATTGCTGAGTACCAATATTATGAGTCCTGACCCCTGCACTATATACTCTATGTTGTACATTACATACTCCTGACCCCTGCACTATATACTCTATGTTGTACATTACATATTCCTGACCCCTGCACTATATACTCTATGTTGTACATAACATACTCCTGACCCCTGCACTATATACTCTATGTTGTACATTACATACTCCTGACCCCTGCACTATATACTCTGTTGTACATTACATACTCCTGACCCCTGCACTATATACTCTATGTTGTACATTACATACTCCTGACCCCTGCACTATATAATTTACAGTTGTGTTCAAAATACTAGCAGTCAGACATCACTAACCGGATCAATCACTGTTTTTGGTGGAAATGATATTTCTCCATGGCAAATAATTTCCTAGCAGGTGTAGTGGAGTCATAGAAATCCAACAGACCCGACAGTCATGACATGCATGCTGCTGATTCTGTGTCATTGAATCACTCATTGAAAGGGGCGTGTTCAATATAATAGCCGTGTGGAGTTCTGTTAGTGAGGTCATTCATTCTTTGAAAAACAGGTGGCAATTATTGCCCTTATTTAAGGAAGGAAGGCAGCAAATGTTGTACATGCTGGTTACAGTGCATTTCTCTGTGAAATTCTGAGGAAAATGGGTCGTTCCAGACATTGTTCAGAAGAACAGCGTACCTTGATTAAAAAGTTGATTGGAGAGAGGAAAACATATAAAGAAGTACAGAAAATGATCGGCTGCTCAGCTAAAATGATCGCAAATGCTTTAAAATGGCAACCAAAACCTGAAAGACTTGGAAGAAAATGAAAAACTACCATTGGAATGGATAGAAGAATAGCCAAAATGGGGCGGACTCAGCCAACAATCAGCTCCAGGAAGATGAAAGAAGGTGTGACGTTCCCTGTGAGGACTGTTACAATTAGAAGACGCCGATGTGAAGCCAAGCTATCTGCAAGAAGTCCCCGCAAAGTCCCACTGTTGGGAAAAAGACGTGCTGAAGAGGTTACAATCTGCCAAAGAGCACATTGACTGGCCTAAAGAGAAATGGCGCAACATTTTGTGGACTGATGAAAGTAAGATTATTCTTTTTGGGTCTAGTGGGCGCAGACAGTTTGTCAGACGACCCCCAAACACTGAATTCAAGCCACAGTACACTGTGAAGACCGTGAAGCATGGTGGTGTAAGCATCATGATATGGGGATGTTTCTCATACTACGGTGTTGGGCCTATTTATCGCATACCAGGGATCATGGATCAGTTTGAATCCATCAGAATACTTGAAGAGGTCATGCTGCCTTATGCTGAAGAGGAAATGCCCTTGAAATGGGTGTTCCAACAAGACAACGACCCCAAACACACCAGTAAATGTGCAACATCTTGGTTCCAGACCAACAAGATGAACGTTATGGAGTGGCCAGCCCAATCCCCGGATCTTCATCCAATAGAAAACTTGTGGGGTGACATCAAAAATGCCGTTTCTGAGGCAAACCAAGAAATAGAGAAGAACTGTGGAATGTAGTCCAATCATCCTGGGCTGGAATACCTGATCACAGGGGCCAGAAGTTGGGTGACTCCATGCAACACAGATGTACAGCAGTTCTCAGAAACAGTGCGACTACAACCAAATATTCATGAAGTCATTCAAAGGAAAGCAAAATCTTCAAACATTTCTCAGTTTATATAGTGAATGTTTGAGTTTGTAAAGAAGAATACAAACACTGAGATTTTTTTGAACCGTCTAATATTCACTTTTCTTCCATTTTTTTAGAGGAACAACACAAATTTGATATATTTTTCTTCATGTTGTGATTTGGAATAGAATGTGTCGTGTTCCCAATGCATTTGTGTGGATGGAAATAAAAGTATTAGAAGGATTTTCAGCTTTAGTCACTTTTTTCAAGACACTGATATTATTTTGAACACAACTCTGTTATAAATTGCATACCTCTGCTATATATTCTCTTTTGTTCCCCCCATTTCCTCCCAGCTGGACATTTTATATCGGATGATGTGATTGGAGCACAGACTTTTACATGGTGATAATAATGTGATAACATCCTCCAACTTTGGACCCTTAAACAGAAAGTGATAATGAGGGAGGAGTCAATACCCCAATGATGGTGGTCTTCAGGATCAGTCCAGTCTTCATCTTGGTTGTTCTCCCCCCATCCTCACTTTCTGACCTCTGGTGGGGCTCAGCCCCGCTGTTCTTCATGATTAAATCATGGACTAAATAAGGAAGTGCAGTACTTCTTGTGTTGGGAAGATGGTGATGAGTGATAGAGGGGGTGGGGACCCTCGTCCTATAATCCCCTCAGCTGCCTGATGTGGGCGGAGTCCTGGTTTGGGGGAACCAATCAGCTCCTGTGTAGTAATCCTCTTTGTCTTTGTATTTTAGTCCATGGCCGGGAGATGAGGAAAACCTCCGAGGATTGTCTCACTTTGTCTCCAGACTGGAAAGTAGAAGATGAGGACATCACACAGTATAGTCCAGGAGAAAACCCGGCTCCCTCCAATGTCCATCCGGCACCACCCAGTGTACATGGACCATCGGATTCCTCGTATCCTGAGGAACCTCAGACTGTGCGGGACCAGGCCGGCCTTCCAACAGGGAAGAGCTTCTCCTGTACTGAGTGCGGGAAGTGGTTCTATTATAAATCTCATCTTAATTTGCATAGAAGATCTCACACGGGGGAGAAGCCGTATTCCTGTGCTGAGTGCGGAAAATGTTTCCATTATAAATACAATCTTAAAGTTCATAAAAGATGTCACACGGGGGAGAAGCCATATTGCTGTTCTGAGTGCGGGAAATGCTTTTCACAGAAGTCACATCTTTACACACATCAGAGATCTCACACGGGGGAGAAGCCATATTCCTGTCCTGAGTGTGGGAAATGTTTTGGATTAAAATCACATCTTGTCACACATGAAAGGCTTCACACAGGGGAAATAAGTTATTCCTGTCATGTGTGTGGAAAATGTTTTACACAGAAGTCTAATCTTTACAAACATCAGAGATCTCACACAGGGGAGAAGCCGTATGCCTGTCCTGATTGCGGGAAATGTTTTTCAGTGAAGTCCCATCTTTACAGACATCAGAGATCTCACAAGGGGGAGAAGCCGTATGCCTGTCCTGAGTGCGGGAAATGTTTTTCACATACGTCCATTCTTTCTAAACATCAGAGATCTCACACAGGGGAGAAACCATATTCCTGTCCTGAGTGTGGGAATTTTTTTCACAGAAGTACCATCTTTCTAGACATCAGAGATCTCACACGGGCGAGAAGCCATATTCCTGTTCTGAGTGTGGGAAATGTTTTTCAAGGAACTTCAATCTTTCCATTCATCAGAGATCTCACATGGGGAAGAAACAACTTTCCTGTCCTAAGTGAGGGAATTGTTTGTCACTGAAGTCCTGTTTTCATGTACATCAGGGGTCCCACACAACCCTGGAGGTATATTAGTGCCTTGAGTGCGGGAAATGTCTTCTATATGTTGCTTGACATCCCAGCTCTCATGTGGGGAAGAAGCACACCCTGATATACACCTCAGATATACTCCATGGATGATCTTCATCATGGAAGAAACAGTTCATAAGGAGATCAGAGGTCACCAAAGACATGGATGAAGTGTGGGACCGGGTTGGCCATTGATATCAGGAGAAGAATATAAATGGAGTGTGAAATGTTCTGTAATGATGGAAAACATTCCCCCGGCTCAGCAAATCTCCTAATGACATCGGTGTTTTAGCCCCATTCACAGAGAAGGAATGGACAGGAGATACAATCTCTCATACAGACAGAATGGTCATGTGACTTTATAAAGAGGAACGCCAGAAAATCACATCAATCAAATCTTCTGATGTGTTCTGTGCAATCTGCGTACACATGGGGGGAGGGGCAGACCCGGGGGCATCCAGTGAGAACACAGAGGGGGGCTGGCTTACCATGGTAGGTGGGAAGCGTCATAGACCCGAGCACCAGCATGTCCACCGGCTGCCATAAACAAGGGAGCTGGCCCAGCACAGAACTCCTGGGAAGACTTACCTGATGCCACTTTCCTGCTCCACTTTCCATCCAGCCAGTGATGGTCCTGCCGCCATTTGTTTTATTATTGGTGTATACTCTGATCAGCAGGAATCATTTCTCCTGAAGAAGTGAGCGCTGCACCACGAAACGCGTGGAGATGGTTGACGCTGCTGGATCCTCCTCATTGTGCTCAGAATTCTGTCCCACGGTGATTGTTGTCCAGGAATTGTCCATTGATGGACTTTGTGAGAGATTTCATGGCCTTGTACACCTGCTGGGAGGGTTTTATGAGTTCTACGTTGATTGGAAAGAAAACATTGGAAGATCTTTATTGATGTTTTTCTGGAGTTCCTCTTTATAAAGTCCCATGAGTCCCATTGTGTCTGTATGAGAGATTTCATCTAGGGTAAGGACTGACCTACAATCCATCCATGCACACTTACCTCTCCGGATCTGCTAAGGAATGGACATGCACTTTCACCAGGTGAATGGTTCTACACATTCTATGAATAGACCCCCAAATGTCAGGAGACGTTTCTATAAAAACGGGAAGTATGGAGCAGAGAAATGAATAGACCTCCCAGCAATGTTATTACCAGGATGCAGCTAGGGGGAGCTCTAATGTCACCCCAGCAGAGGGATCCCATCTAGCCCACATTAACCCTCTCACTGCCAGAGCTGTTTCTGCATGATTTTGCACACATGGGAAAATGCAGATTTTGGTCCTGAAGATGAGATAAACCCCCAAACATCTATTCTGTGACATCAGAGGCCCTGGAGAATAAAATGGTGGTGATTGTTAAGGTGTTCCCCGTACACAGATTCCCCTTCATATCCGCCTTTATTTCCTCCTTTCCCCCATTTTCTATGTTGGGATCTTTTCTACAATACTTTGTTATAATAATGGAACACGTTGTGTATTGTATTGTACACCAATAATAATGACTCCGCCCCCACATTCCAGACAAGGGATCTTCCTGACCAATCGGATTTCTTCCTTTACTGTTTCCTGATTTTTATGCTTCAATCTTGTTAAATGTAAAATTATAATAAAACATTTATTGAACAAAAACTATTGTGTGTGTCGGTGCAATGACGGCAAACTTCAATATAGAACATTGCTCCTCGGTGACACCTCACACCCTTCAATAATGGCGCAGAGTGCGGGGGTCAGCAGTATATCATATACAGCCCACCATACAGAGTGCAGAGGGGGGCTGTAGTGTGCCCCCCTCCTGATCCATACCAGGCCACATGTCCACAACATGGGGGTCACCTTACCAGGGGGGTCACCTTACCAGGGGGGTCACCTTACCAGGAGGATTCCCCCAAGCATAGCTCCTTGTCACCTTGGCTGGTGGGTGTGGGGATCTGTGGGTGGGGGTCTTATTGGATTCTGGAAACCCCCTTTAATAACAAGGGGCCCCCATATACCGTCCCCCCATGTGAATGAGTATGGGGTATATAGTACCCGACAATAGCACCAGCCCAATGACAGCTCCCTAAACTGTCATCATCTACATAAGTGAAGGGACAGGGATGGTGGGACCTCATTACCCAAATGTGACCAGTGACCATATTTGGTCAGTGATGTCACTGCTATCCCCGCCCCCCTTCCTTACATGGCAGGGATTCCCAATGACATCACTGATTCCTGGGGGTGTGGCCGCTGTACCCATCCATGTCTTCCTCAGGCACCAGTGAGAGCAGGAAGCTGTTATATATAGAAGTGGTAGAAATGTCTCTTCTACATGTGATGATCGGCTCCTGCAAAACACGGGACCGGAACAGGCAAAGTTTGGTTTGTACTGTCGTCTCATCCCTACTCTCCGACCACTAAACCCAGAGATCATCCCAAGTGGTCATTGTATTTGTCCCTTATATTGGTGACCAATGGGAGAAGGACCCCTTATATCAGTGGTCAGTGTAGTGGTCTCTTACATTGGTGACCAATGGCAGAAGGACCCCTTATATCAGTGGTCAGTGTAGTGGTCCCTTGCATTGGGGACCAATGGGAGAAGGACCCCTTATATCAGTGGTCATTGTATTTGTCCCTTACATTGGTGACCAATGGGAGAAGAACCCCCTTATATGAGTGGTCAGCAGGGACAGACTGACAACTGATAGGGGATCATGGGGCCCCTGTGTCCTTGCCCAAACTCAAAAAAGCCTATGAAAAAGGTACCAGGGGCATCTTATGGGGCCCCCTACTGACCCCGGGCCCTCGGGCGGTGCCCGAGTTTCCAAATGGTTAATTCGCCCCTGGTGGTCAGTGTAGTGATCCTTTACATTGGTGACCAATGGGAGAAGGATCCCTTATATCAGTGGTCAGTGTAGTGATCCCTTACATTGGTGACCAATGGGAGAAGGATCCCTTATATCAGTGGTCAGTGTAGGGATCCCTTACATTGGTGACCAATGGGAGAAGGATTCCCTTTAATCAGTGGTCAGTGTAGCGGTCCATTACAAGACTAGAAGGTCTAAAAAAATAAATGAATGAATCACCAGAACCAGATGGCTTGCATCTGAGAGTCCTCAAGGAATGTAGCAGGTCATTGATAGACTGTCATTCCTCATCTTTAGGAAAGCTTACTGACCGGAATGGTGGCAGCAGATTGGTGAAAATCTAACGTGGTTCCAGTATTCCAGAAAGGGCCAAGATACATATCTGGAAACTCCAAGCCAGTCAGCCTAACATCAATAGTTTGTAAACTATTGGAGGGATGATAAGGGACCATATCCAAGAATTTGCTGATGAACATAGTATCATTAGTAGTACCCAGCATGGATTTATGGGAAAAGATCGTTCTTGTCAGACCAACCTATTAACAATCTATGAGGAGGTGAGATGTGATCTGGATAAAGGATCCCCCGTGGATGTAGAAGGAACGAGGATTGTGTCACTTCCAGAGTCACTCAGATGTAAACAAGACATTTCCAGCTTGTGAAAGCATCAGAACGAACGGATCTTAGTTTGATCGGATGTTTTTATGGTCAGATTGGGATCTGGGGTCCAATAGACCCCAAATGTCTCAGTAAAGGGAACCTGTCTGATAGCAATAAAAGTCCTGAAAAAAAATGAAAATCGGTCCTATACCATGTGATCAGCTGTGTCCAATAAGGACACAGTCTTAGTCTAAACAAAAGCCGCATAGTGCGGCTTCCGCCTTCTTCTCCTCACACGGAGTTGTCTGTGAGAGAAAGAGCAAAGAAGAGGTAGTAGCGAATTGCCCTCCACCTCAGTGACACCTGATCACCCCCACAAGTGTCCCTGATCACCCACAAGTGTCCCTGATCGCCCACTAGTGGCCCTGATTGCCCCAAAAGTGTCCCTGATCGCCCACAAGTGGCATTGATCGCTCACAAGTGTCCCTGATTGCCCACAAGTGGCCCTGATCACCCACAAGTGGCCCTGATTGCACCACAAGTGGAACTGATCACTAACAAGTAGCATTGATTGCCCACAAGTGGCCCTGATCACCCAACAAGTGGCCCAGCAGTCTCCCTGATTGTCAGTGTCCCTGATCGCCACATAGTGGCCCAGCAGTGTGCCTGATCGCCGCAGTGTCCCTGATTGCAGCACAAGTGGCCCAGCAGTGTCCCTGATCATCGCACAAGTGGTCCAGCAGTGTCCCTGATCACCACAGTGCCCCTGATTGCCACACAAGTGGCCCAGCAGTGTCCCTGATCGCCACACAAGTGGTCAAGCAGTGTCCCTGATCACCGCAGTGTCCCTGATTGCCGCAGTTGCCCAGCAGTGTCCCTGATCACCACAGTGGCCCAGCAGTGTCCTTGATCACCACACAAGTGGCCCAGCAGTGTTCCTGATCACCACACAAGTGTCCCAGCAGTGTCCGTGATCACCGCACAAGTGGTCCAGCAGTGTCCTGATCATCGCAGTGGCCCAGCAGTGTCCCTGATCACCGCACAAGTGGTCCAGCAGTGTCCCTGATCGCCACAGTGTCCCTGATTGCCTCAGTGGCCCAGCATTGTCCCTGATCACCACAGTGGCCCAGCAGTGTCCCTGATCGCCACACAAGTGGCCCCCCAGCAGTGTCCCTGATCACCGCACAAGTGGTCCAGCAGTGTCCCTGATCACCATACAGTGGTCCAATCAGTGTCCCTGATCACCTTACAGTGTCCCTGTTCATACAGTGTCCCTGATCTCCGCCACACCAGTGGATCCTGTTCACTGCCATCGTCTGTGAGGAGAGAGATCCAGTACAGCTAACTGTGAGTAGATTTCACCCTTGGCACACAGTTTACACACACTCACAAAACATTGCCTGCCAGCTCACGGTATCTCTGATTGTTGCCCAACAGTGACTAGTGTGAACCAACCGCAGCCAGATATCTGTCCCTCACTGCAACCCCATCATCCTGATCACTGCCATACCAGTGGGTCCTGATCCGTGTCAAAAATATGGGCAAAAGATCATATAGAAGCGAGGAGGCATTTCAAATTCTGAGTATGACAGATGAGAGTGACGGAGAACTCTCACTGTCAGACTCAGATTCTGTATATCAACCAGTACACAGCAGCGGTTCACTCTCTGAATCAGAAGAAGATGTACCAACAAAAAGAATGAGGAACTCCAAGGAGCAGCAAGCAACCCCCAGCAGCTCAATACGTTCCTCTGACATGGCTACTACCAGCACTGTAAGTGTAAGTTCTAGTACTCGGGTGTCACATCAGCTACCAAGGATTAGGGCCCATACTGCTGTCCCAGATGCTCTTTTAAACCCTGTGTGGCTACCTTCAGGATCAGGAGCACCTATAATTCCCCCATTCATAGCCCAACCAGGCATTCAGGCAGAAACCCAAAATTTTACAGCCATTGATTATTTCCATTTATTTTTCACTGAAGATTTTTTGAATTCAGTTGTGCACCAATGCAATATGTTCACCCAGCAATTCATCACCCAAAATCCCAACTCCTGTTATGCTCGAACATTTGAGTGGAAATGCCTCACAGTTGAAGAATTTAAAGTGTTTCTTGGCCTTACATTTAATATGGGACTAACAAAAAAAATGAACTGCATGCTTATTGGTCGACAAATCGCATTCAACACATGCCGCTCTTTTCTGCCACTATGTCCAGGACCCGCTATAAAACAATTATGCACTTTCTACATTTCAATGTTAATTCCCTGTGCCTCCCCAGAGATCACCCCGAGTATGACAAACTTTATAAAATTCGTCCACTAATCAATTATTTCAACCAAAAATTTTCAGAAATATATTGTCCTGAAAAAAACATCTGTGTCGATGAATCCCTAATCCATTTCACTGGGAGGCTGATCATAAAACAGTACATTCCAAGTAAACGGGCCAGATACGGGGTGAAGATGAACAAACTCTGCGAAAGGGCCACAGGGTATGTGTACAAGTTCCGTATCTACGAGGGAAAGGACAGTCAGCTAGAGCCCCCTGAATGCCCAGCCTATATACGGAAACGTTGTCTGGGACCTGGTATACCCCTCTTCAATCAGGGGTACCACCTTTACGTGGACAATTTCTACACAAGCCTGCCCCTTTTCCGCCACCTTTATCTCAAGGACACTGTAGCCTGTGGCACAGTTCGACCCAATCGGAAGAGCTTTCCACAACAATTGGTTGCCACCAGGCTAAACAGGGGGGAGTCAGCTAGCTTGAGAAATAAAGAGATCCTGGCCCTTAAGTGGCGAGACAAACGGGATGTGTATGTCCTTTCATCTGTCCATAACAGCAGCTCATTGGAAATTCAAGGAAGTCGTGGTCCCATCTGAAAACCCCAATGCATACACGAATACAACCTGTTCATGGGGGGAGTGGATTTAAATGATCAAATGTTGCAGCCCTACATACCCAACAGAAGATCAATCTACTGGTATAAAAAAGTATCCTTCTACCTTTCCATATGGCCCTGTACAATTCCTACATCGTTTTCCAGAAGTCCACACAAAGACCTGTCACCTTCTTACAATATCAGGAAGAGATTATCACATCCCCCATCTATCAAGGAAGACCCGTACCTGAACAAATGCGGTCTGATGCAGTGAGCCGATTGCATGAAAGACATTTCCCCGATATCGTCCCCCCTACCGAAACAGACCGCAATCCTCAAAAGAGATGTCGGGTATGCTCCAAACATGGAATTCGATCTGACATCCGATACTACTGTCTCCAGTGTCCCTCAAAGCCTGGTCTCTGTATAGAAGAGTGCTTCCGTATCTACCATACCGCACTACATTATTAGGGAAGTACGGTGAAGATATATCTCTTTGTCCTCTGTTTGCTATTTCCCTGCCACGTTTCTGCCTGTTGCCTGAATTCATTTTCCTGCCTTCTGAACTGACCTCGGCCTGTTTATTGACCATGCCTCTGCTTGCTGCCTGAACTGACCTCGGCCTGGTAATGGACCATGCCTCTGCCTGCTGCCTGAACTGACCTCGGCCTGTTACTCGACCATGCCTCTGCTTGCTGCCTGAACTGACCTCGGCCTGTTACTCGATCATGCCTCTGCTTGCTGCCTGAACTGACCTCAGCCTGTTAATCGACCATGCCTCTGCCTGAACTGACCTCAGCCTGTTAATCGACCATGCCTCTGCTTGCTGCCTGAACTGACCTCGGCCTGTGAATCGACCATGCCTCTGCCTGCTGCCTGAACTGACCTCGGCCTGTTAATCGACCATGACTCTGCCTGCTGCCTGAACTGACCTTGGCCTGTTAATGGACCATGCCGCTGCCTGAACTGACCTCGGCCTGTTAATCAACCATGCCTCTGCTTGCTGCCTGAACTGACCTCGGCCTGTTAATCAACCATGCCTCTGCTTGCTGCCTGAACTGACCTCGGCCTGTTAATGGACCATGCCTCTGCCTGCTGCCTGAACTGACCTCGGCCTGTTAATCGACCATGCCTCTGCCTGCCTCCTGGACTGATCTTTTGCCCTCCCACTTTAGTAGTGGGATTCAAGACAACACAGGGGTCTCACGTATGTGAGGGGATCCAGAGTAGTGTTTCTGAGCAGAGAAAACTTTTTTGTTTTCTTTGGGTTTTTTAATTCCCGGATCAGGGTCTGGAGACCAGAGGCTTCAAAGAGATTTGGGTGGGATGAAGCCTCTACCCCTTTGTCCAGTCTTACCTAACCAAGGCCCTAAGCTTAATGTTTCTGCCTGGACCAATCCTTTTACCACGTCTTTGCTTGCTGTCTGTATTGACTGTGGCCTTTTTATGGACCATATTCCTGTCTTCTTCCTGGACCACTGCTTTGCCTGTTTGCTCACCACGTCTATGCATGACACCGGTACTGACCCATCTGCACATCCCACTGACTACCTTCCTGCGAGACACTGGTGCCACCCATCCTCTGCACTGAAACCACAGGTACTCTTTGGTTTATCTTTTGTTCAACTTCTTGGTGAATGAACATAGTGCTATGTGGACAGCCACGTACTAGTAGGTTAAGCTTTTAGGAACAGGCCGTAGGTGAAGCTACACTATGCTTTATTGATATATAATGTTTGCTAATTTTTGTGATACACAAGTTGCAATGACCAGTAATCAGTCCAAACACTGAAAATGTCTTACACATGTGGTATCCCCATACTCAGGAAAAGTAGCAGAATGTGTTTTGATGTGTTATTCTAAGAATGCCTATGCAGTGTGTTAGAAATATGTTATTATTGGTAACATTGCATTAAAAAACTACTTTTTTTTCACATTTTATAAAAATCTGTGTAAAAAAATTAAGTCTTCAGAAGACTTTGCTGCTCCAGGACCTCCAAAATTGTGATACGTAGTCAATAAATTAGATGTGTAATTTTTGCCCTTAGTATGCCTAACGGTGCTTATTGCATGTGGGGCCTCTATTTGGCTAGGCTGTGAAAAAGTCTTACCCGTGTGGTATCATTATACTCAGGAAGAGTTAGAGAATGTGTTTTGGGGTGTAATTTTAAGTATGCCTATGCTGTGTATTAGAAATATCTTCTATATTGACAACTTTGCGTAGAAAAAAATACATTTTCATTTTCTTTTAACATATTCCAAAAACTTTTGACAAAAAATGAAGTCTTCAGAAGACTCCCCATGCCTCCTAAAACATACCTTGGGGTGTTTGCTTTCCAAAATGGGGTCATTTTGTGGGTAATTCAATTGTCCTGATGCTCCATGACCTCCAAAACCGCAATAGGTAGTCAAGAAATTAGATGTGTAATTTTTGCCCTTAGAACTCCAAAAGGTGCTTATTGGATGTGGAGCCCCTCTATGTGGCCAGACTGTGAAAAAGTCTCACACATTTGGTATCGCCATATTCAGCAGGAGTTAAAGAATGCGTTTTGAGGTGTAATTTTAAGTATGCCTATGCTGTGTAATAGAAATATCTCATAGATTGACACTTTGCGTAAAAAAAATACATTTTCATTTTCTTTTTACATTTTCCAAAAACGTGGCAAAAAATGAAGTCTTCAGAGGACTCCCCATGCCTCTTAAAACATACCTTGAGGTGTTTTCTTTCTAAAATGGGGTCATTTTGTAGGTAATTCAATTGTCCTGGTGCCCCAGGACCTCCAAAACTGTGATAGACAGTCAAGAATTTAGATGTGAAATTTTTGCCCCGTGAACGCCTAAGGGTGCTTATTGGATGTGGGGCCCTTCTATGGGGTTAGGCTGTGAAAAAGTTTTACACATGTGGTATTGCCATACTCAGGAAGAGTAGCAGAATGTGTTTTGGGGTGTAATTGCAAGTATGCCTATGCCGTGTGAGAGAAAGAACTTGTTAAATGACAACTTTGTGGAAAAAAAAATTGTGTTTACTTTCATCATTTCCTTCAAAAACTGGCAAAAAAATGACAACTTCAAAAACTCCCCATGCCTCTCATTAAATACCTCAGACTGTCTACTTTCCAAAAAGGGGTCATTTGGGGGGTATTTGTACTGTCCTGGCATTTTAGGGCCCAAGAAATTATATAGGTAGTCTGTACATCAGGATTGATACATTTTAAAAAATATAGAAAATGTCTATGGACTATAACTTTCACAAAGACTAAATAATACACACTGATTTGGGTTATGTCTACCAAAAAAAGTAGCACAATGGATCTTGGCCTAAGTTTATGAAGAAAGTCTATTTATTTGCAAAATTTATTATCAAATACTAAGAAGAACATGTTATTTTTCAACATTTTCAGTCTTTTTTCATTTTTTTTAGCAAAAAATAAAAACCTCAAGTGATGATTAAATACCACCAAATTAAAGCTCTATTTGTTTGAAAAAAAAATGATAATAATTTCATTTAGATACAGTGTTGTATGCCTGAGTAATTGTCATTCACAATGTGATAGCGCTGAAAGCTGAAAATTGGCCTGGACAGGAAGGGGGTGAAAGTGTCCGGACAGGAAAAGGTTAAATTCAAAAAATACTTTGTGAGCTTCTAGCAAGTGTTTTTGGTTGTCTGGGTTCTTCAATATCGAGGAATTCAGTCTCCAGCTACGGGGGGATTGAGGAATGTTGCTTGTCGTCAAGAGTTATGTTGATTGGAGCGTGATCAGACCAGGTTATGGTGCCAATTTTGGATGACGTTATATGTTGTAGGGTCTATTTGTCTGTAACAAAGAAGTCGATTCTAGAGTAGGATAGGTGAGATGGGGAGTAGTAGGTGTAGTCTCTTTCATTGCTGTGATGGCATCTCCAGATGTCGTATGGATCATGGTCATGTAAGAAACAATTAAAGTAATGTTTTGGGGAGCGTTTGTTGGTGGAAGAGTCCAGGAGTGGGTTGCTGATGACGTTGAAGTCTCCACCAATGAGAAGTCCGCCTTGTTTGTGAGAAGAGATGCTGGAATGGAGATTGTGGTAGAATTGCATTTGGTTGTTGTTGGGTCCATAAACATTTACTAGGGTATATGGTATACTGTTAACTTTGCAGATTAGGATATGGTAGCGACCTCGAGGATCTTCTATTTCTGAGATGTGGTGGAATTGTATAGAGTCTTTTATGGCTATAATAACCCCATTTTTCTTCTTAGAGTTATTGGCCATATAAATATGGAAGAATCGGTGCAGTTGTAGTTTAGGGGTCTTGGTGGTTGTGAAACATGATTCTTGTATGAAAAGTATATCAGCATGAAGCGTACGGGCTTCCTTTTGGAGCATCCATCTCTTAAAGGGGGAGTTTAGACCCCGAACATTAAGTGATGTTATGTCAATCATTTTGTAGTTCGTTGGTTGGGTTGGTGGAGTAGAGGAGTCATTTCTGGGTGAATTGACATAGAATGGAGAGACTTGGTAGGACAAGAGAAATTTCTATGTGTTTGGTAGAGCGGTATTGGTTTGCTTGATGATGCGTGTGGTATTTTCCATGTTGTTTGGTTGGTTTCAGGTGAACAGTTGGTTCGGATGATCGACTGATGGTGCAGGGGGGGGTGGAAGTAAACAGGAATAAAAAAGACTTGTGGAAAATGCAAGTAACATGAGTAGCAGGGAGTGCTACTTCAAAACAGGGGGGTGTGAACAAGCATAGACCGTAGAAAGGGTTATGCCAAACAGAGTCTCGTAATGTAAGAATATTCTGTAAGGGGCCATTGCCAGAGAATAATAGGTTGAGGTATAGCGTCCGAGGTGGTGTGGTTGGGGCCATTGCCAGAGAATAATAGGTTGAGGTATAGCGTCCGAGGTGGTGTGGTTGGGGCCATTGCCAGAGAATAATAGGTTGAGGTATAGCGTCCGAGGTGGTGTGGTTGGGGCCATTGCCAGAGAATAATAGGTTGAGGTATAGCGTCCGAGGTGGTGTGGTTGGGGCCATTGCCAGAGAATAATAGGTTGAGGTATAGCGTCCGAGGTGGTGTGGTTGGGGCCATTGCCAGAGAATAATAGGTTGAGGTATAGCGTCCGAGGTGGTGTGGTTGGGGCCATTACCAGAGAATAATAGGTTGAGGTATAGCGTCCGAGGTGGTGTGGTTGGATTGTATAGAGTGTAGTAAGTCAGGTTCACTCTGCCTCCATTTGTTGCAGATTGGTAGGGGTGGATTGGTGGGGTTCCACGGGTATTATGTTCCATGTCTTCAATAGGTTGATGCCTGCCTCTAGGTTTTTGATTGTGTGTATTCTGCCCTGATGTCTGACGATCAGTTTTGTGGGGAATCCCCATTGATAGCCTATTCCGTGATTTTGTAAGGCTTTGGTAATGTTCACCATCTTTTTGCAGTTAAGGAGAGTGGCCTTTGACAAATCCGTATATAATCTGATGTTTGTATGTGATGGCGGGAGCATGCGGGGGGGTTTCTGGCTGCTGTCATTACTTTTTCTTTGATCTGGTAGAAGTGAATGTGAGCCAGGATATCTCTGGGGATGGACGCTGATAGGAATGCAGGTTTGGGTATTCTATGTGCTCGATCTATGGCGAGCTCCATATCTGAGAGAGATGGAATGAGAAGCTTTGTGAATTGTTGGATAGATGATAGTGGTGTATCGTTGGTGATATTTTCAGGGATACCTCTGAATTTTATATTGTTGCGTCTTGAGCGATCTTCAAACTCTGCTATTTTCAGGTTTATTTGCTCGATTTCAGAAGCGTGGTCATCATGTGCGTCAATTAAATGGTTGTGTGCTGTACTTATACCTCCCATTCCCGTCTCAATATGGCGTAATCTGGGATCTTGTTGCTGGACCACATTTGAGATCTGGGATAGTGATCCCGTCATATCGTTATGTAGTGTTTGTCGCAGGGATAGACGCATGTTCTTCATACACATTTCTGTGATAGGCTGGGCTGAGGTAGGGAAAGATTCTATGATGTGCTGAGGTGATGGAGGAATGAGAGGCTGACAGGCAGATAGTGAGTTTGAATCTAGACGGGGTCTAAATTTGGCTGGGCTGCTTGTGGTGGGTGACAGGGGGGAGATAACTCACCTGGATCCCTAGGTTATAGTGGAGAAAAGAGTCTGATGTCCGGCTGCTGGGATCTGCTGTCCCCCTCATGGCTGCTGTGTCCTGTGTCCATGCAGCCGTCGCCATCTTGGATCCCTGTTGTGACAGCAGGGAAGAATTGGGTTCATTTCCCTGGCTGTCCAGGGGTTTTGCGGCGGCGAGGCATGGCTACCGAGGGTTGTACACCCTTTATCTGCTGATTGGTGCAGGTTAGAACACTCGGTGTCGGAATGAGCCGCAGTGTAACTGGCGGGTGGATGGAGCTGAACTCAAAGCGCGTCCATCCAGGAGCCGGCCACACATGCACCCCCCAAGGGCTCTATTTATAGAACATTCATTGGACCAATGAGACAATCATTCCTCCAGCTGTGACAACATCCGGCCATATGTTAAGTAACACAGTGATTTCCTATGATCGCCGGCTCCATCTAGTGGCCACAATGAGGTGATATTTCTGAAATCTCTCCATCAGTAAAACTAGCCCAATATGATATTATGGCCACTAGATGGAGCCAATGATCATAAGAATTAAAATACGGCCAAAACTCCTTCCAGCTGGAGAATGGGGGTCACATCCATTCAACATTGTTCTCCATAGACCTCCAAGTGTTGGTGAAATCTCCCACCACAAAATGTACTCAGCCAATCACAGGGCAGGACTCCATTTTTATTCTTCTCCTGCCATCAATGGCCAACCCGGTCCCACACTTCATCCATGTCTTTGGGGGCCTCTGATCTCCTTATGAACTGTTTCTTCCATGATGAAGATCAGCCATGGAGTATATCTGAGGTATATATCAGGGTGTGCTTCTTCCCCACATGAGAGCTGGGATGTCCAGCAACATTCATCTAGAAGACATTTCCCGCACTCAAGGCACTAATACACCTCCAGGGTTGTGTGGGACCCCTGATGTACAGGAAGACAGGACTCCAGTGAGGAACATTTCCCTCACTCAGGACAGGAAAGTGGCTTCTCCCGGGTGAGATCTCTGATGTGTGTAAAGATGGTACATCTCTGAAAAACATTTCCCACACTCAGGACAGGAATATGGCTTCTTCCCCGTGTGAGATTTCTGATGTGTGGAAAGATGGGACTTCATTAAAAAACATTTCCCACACTCCGGACAAGAATACGGCTTCTCCCCCGTGTGAGATCTCTGATGTATGTGCAGATCGGACTTCTGTGAAAAACTTTTCCCACACTCAGGACAAGAATACGGCTTCTCCCCCGTGTGAGATCTTTTATGCATATTAAGACTAGATTTAGAATAAAAATCCTTCCCGCACTCAGGACAGGAATATGGCTTCTCACCTGTATGATATCGCTGATGTATATAAAGATTGGACTTCTGTGAAAAACATTTCCCGCACTCAAGACAGAAATACGGCTTCTCCCCCGTGTGAGATCTCTGATGGGTGTAAAGAATGGACTTCCTTGAAAAACATTTCTCGCACTCAGGACAGGAATATGGTTTCTCACTTGTGTGAGTTCTCTGATGTGAGTAAAGATAGGACTTCACTGAAAAACATTTCCCGCACTCAGGACAGGAATACGGCTTCTCCCCCGTGTGAGATCTTTTGTGCACATTAAGACTGGATTTATAACTGAAACATTTCCCGCACTCAGGACAGCAGAAGCTCTTCCCTGTTGGAAGGCCGGTCCGGTACCGCACAGTCTGAGGTTCCTCAGGATACAAGGAATGCGATGGTCCATCTACACTGGGTGGTGCCGGATGGACATTGGAGGGAGCCGGGTTTTCTCCTGGACTATACTGTGTGATGTCCTCATCTTCTACTTTCCAGTCTGGAGACAAAGTGAGACAATCCTCGGAGGTTTTCCTCATCTCCCGGCCATGGACTAAAATACAAAGACAAAGAGGATTACTAGACAGGAGCTTATTGGTTCCCCCAAACCAGGACTCCGCCCACATCAGGCAGCTTGGTCTCTGAGGAGCTTACAATTCCACCCTCAAGGGAACTAGGAAATGGCTCCTCTGATCTCCTACCAGGTCATTTCTTTATTCATGGACCTTAGTCAGAGAGTGAGGAAACAACCAGAACTGTCTTTTATAGGAGGGACAGTGATGAGGGGATTATAGGACGAGGGTCCCCACCCCCTCTATCACTCATCGCCATCTTCCCAACACAAGAAGTACTGCACTTCCTTATTTAGTCCATGATTTAGTCATGAAGAACAGCGGGGCTGAGCCCCACCAGAGGTCAGAAGTATGTAATGTATAACAGAGTATATAGTGCAGGGGTCAGGAGTATGTAATGTACAACATAGAGTATATAGTGCAGGGGTCAGGAGTATGTAATGTACAACATAGAGTATATAGTGCAGGGGTCAGGAGTATGTAATGTACAACACAGAGTATGTAATGCAGGGGTCAGGAGTATGTAATGTAAAACATGGAGTATATAGTGCAGGGGTCAGGAGTATGTAATGTAAAACATGGAGTATATAGTGCAGGGGTCAGGAGTATGTAATGCACATCATAGATATATATTGCTGGAGTCAGGAGTATGTAATGTACAACATGGAGTATATAGTGCAGGGGTCAAGAGGATGTAATGTAAAACAGAGTATATAGTGCAGGGGTCAGGAGTATGTAATACACAACATAGAGTATATAGTGCAGGGGTATGTAATGCACAACAGAGTATATAATGTAGGGGTCAGGAGTATGTAATGTACAACAAAGTATATAGTGCAGGGGTCAGGAGTATGTAATGCACAACAGAGTATATAGTGCAGGGGTATGTAATGCACAACAGAGTATATAATGTAGGGGTCAGGAGTATGTAATGTACAACAAAGTATATAGTGCATGGGTCAGGAGTATGTAATGCACAACAGAGTATATAGTGCAGGGGTCAGGAGTATTTAATGCACAACATAATAAAAAGTGCAGGGGTAACGAGAATATAATGTACAACATAAAGTATATAGTGCAGGGATCAGGAGTATGTAATGTACAATATAGAGCATATAATGCAGGGGTCAGGAGTATGTAATGTACAACATAGAGTATGTATTGTAAAGGTCAGGAGTATGTAATGTACAACATAGAGTACATAGTGCAGGGGTCAGGAGTATGTAATGTACAACATGGAGTATATAGTGCAGGGGTCAGGAGTATGTAATGTACACTATAAATTATACAGTGTAAAGGTCAGGCCTCATAATATTGGTATTCAGTAATCAATTGTAATCTAAATGTTTACTGTAGACAAGTTGCAGAGATCCCACACCGCTGCCTCCCATCTCCTGAGACTGCACTCAGTGACTTGGGTCTGAGACACTACAGACATATCCCTCCACCCGGCACAGCCAGCAGACCACAGAGCAAGGAACCCTGGGAGAAATGTTCTGTCACGGATCTTACTAGACCGGGTGATGGGGCAGAAGACCCAAGACACACACCCCAGGGGCCTAAGTCTAGTAACACTTATGGTGAAAATGAACATTTTTCTGCCAGCTGAACCCCAGAACCTCCATAAATCCAGTCTAGATACATAAATTGTGTCTGCAGCACAGAGAAGGAAGATTATCCGAGAGAAATCCAGGAATACAGGACGGGGAACACAGCTCAGGAAAGTGACCAGGGGATTACAGGCTGATATCACCCAGTCCCCGCCCTACTCTGGACCAATCAGTGAGCAGTATGGGTGGAGGAATGGATTTAGTGTTCATGACCCACCTGTGCTGATCTCTGTAGGAGTGTCCTCCTCTATAAATGTCCCCGTTATTCCATCCTCCTCCATAGACTGCTGATCATCCCTCACATACGCCTCTTCTTCTTCTGCTTTCACCTCAAATTCTATATCGATTGGATCTCCACTCTAAATAAAGGAAATGAGAGAAAATATCATCTGTAAAATATAAGGTCACATAAAAAATCCACACATTGTCTATATGAATCCATGTTCTAGATGCTCCATCTCACCAACCTTGCAATGGTGAGGGATGGTGTGACCTTCCTGTGTGGAATCCCGGGAATAAAGAGGACGGGGACATCTCTCTGGTGGGTTCCTGGTATTAGGTGGCTCCATCATATCCTTGTGTCCTTCTGAAAACTCCTCCATCACTCCATACTCCTCATCCTCCTCTTTATACTCTTCTTTAACATCAATATTATCATCCCCGAGGATTCCACTCTGAAAGATATAATAAAACATTCATTGTAACAAACATGCTGTGTATAAATCACAACTACCAATAATTGTCATCATCTACCTGATGATGGTGAGGGATGGTGTGACCTTCCTGTGTGGAATCCCGGGAATACAGAGGACGGGGACATCTCTCTGGTGGGTTCCCATGACTGGATCCATCTGTAGGAAACACACACACTGACTGAATCCATTGTTTCTATGTGTTTATCAGATGATGGGGGATCTAGGTGGATCCTCCGTACTGCTCTCTCCTTTACAATAAAGTCTCCTCTTACCCGGTGATGTGAGGGGCGGCTGATTGTCCATCATGACGTCCTTGTAGAGATCCTTGTGTCCTTCTAAATACTCCCACTCCTCCATGGAGAAATAGACAGTGACACCCTGACACCTTATAGGAACCTGACACACACAATGATACAGTCACCATCCAGACACATCCCTTGTCTGTTACTGGAGAATGTCCCAGAATTCCCGGCACCGCTCACCTCTCCTGTCAGCAGCTCAGTGATCTCTCTGGTGACTTCTAGAATCTTCTTCTTCTTTCTCTCTTCTATCAGGGAGGGAGGTGGAGGCAATGTGATGTCATATGATCTCCAGACTTCACAGGAGGAAAACTCTACATCTGAACACAAATAGTCACATCAAATGATATTCCCAGAATCCTCCTCACCTCTCCATTCAGGTCTCCATTTTATTAAAGCCCCACTTCAGGCTGAGGTATAATTTCCCCCACAGGACCCCCACACTACACAGGGTATAGGCTTGTTGCAGCATTCTGATGTCATCACATACAACGCAGGACCAACAGTCCCACTTTACATGTGAGGATACCAAGGGGCCCCACATCCTAAGAGCATCAGAAAAATGCCAGATGGAGGGACATTGGGAGGAGGAGCTGTGAGGTCAGTGTGATGTCATAGGATTCTCTGACTCTGGATGGAGGGACATTGGGAGGAGGAGCTGTGAGGTCAGTGTGATGTTTCCTCCCCCCAGGGTCACTGCAGGTGTGGAGAAAAGCTGTGTAAGAGGATATGGAGGAGAGATGAGGAGGAGATCCAGGAATCAGGAGAAAGGTCAGGGCAAGCAACAGACGAGCGCATCCAAGAGACCAAGCCGGGGTCACTACACAGAAAATCAATCCAAGGAAACAACAGGCAGGACGAGGAATAGCAAGAAGGAGCTGAGAGACAAATGAGAATATTGCTCAGCCAATGGGAGATGATCTCAGCATGACTTCCATCATGAAGGAGATGAGGGGGAGGGGAGGAAGTCACTGAAGGTGACCATAGATCCATGGAAATTCAGCTGGTTCAGCAGGGATCGCTCACATTTCCATCCATGTGTGGCCACTGCCGGATAAAAGCCACTCCCCCAGCGGCTGCAGCCAATAGCTTCAGTGCTGATCTGTGTATTCTGAGAGCTGAGGAGTCCCCCCATTGTCAGAATACAAGAGTGCAGCGGGGAGGATTCCCCCATCCACCTCCAATGTGTGGATGGGGGAATCACTTCAGTTTTTATGGTCATCCCGCTGGCTGAACGATAAAACTGAACCATGTAGGCCAGCTTTGGGAGCAAATATATTATCATCAACTCCTCCCCCTGAAGGGGTTCATCTACGTATTACCTCCTCTGCTGCCAGATCCAGGAACCTCTCCTCTCTACTTCCTCATTCATGGAACTTCCTGTCTGTACCTAACATCACTTCCTGCCTGTACCTGACATCACTTCCGGTCTTCCATAGAGACTTCCTGTCTGAGTAGAAGTGAGATCCCCACCTTGTGGAGCTCAGAGGAACTGCAGCCCTGAGAAGTGTCTGGTAGCCCCTTTGATTTTGCAGTAAATGTGATTGCAATAGTCCCGTTGATTTTCGTATTTCCATGTAATAAAAGGTTTCACATGATGTCGGGTTCCCCTTTCTCTCCTCCCTGAGTGTTTATTTAGAGGCGGAGCTCTTGCTGGAATGGCGGTCGGAGGCGGAGTCTAGTTACACATAGCGTGGGTTTTATCCATTTATAGTGATGACATCATTGCCCAAATCTGGGGGTCACCAGCCATTTCCACCCTTTACTCCCAGCTGGGGGGCTTTGTATCCATATACCAGATGTTCTGCAGGACTAAATCTGCAATGTTACTGCAAAATCAAAGGGGCCAAAATCCCTCCCCCGAGCAGTCATATATTTCTGTCCCCCTTGGTGGGAGTGGAGGTGACCCCTCTATAAGGATCTACAGTCCATACACACCCAGCACAAGGCCGGGGTCACACTACCAGACGCTTCTCGGGGCTGCAGTTCCTCTGAGCTCCACAAGGTGGGGATCTCACTTCTACCCAGACAGGAAGTCTCTATGGAAGACAGGAAGTGATGTCAGGGACAGACAGGAAGTGATGTCAGGGTACAGACAAGACTTTCAGTGTGGAAGCGAAGCTGAGAGGAGACGTTCCTGGAAGTGGCAGCAGAGGAGGTAATAAGATGTTATGTTCTATTTACACCCAGTAACCCCCCATCATGTCCGTCCTCTTCCTCCATAGTCACTGTGACGTCTTTTATCTCCAGCAGATGATGATACACACATATATATAGTGTGGGAACCCACATTATCCCCTTCAGGGGGAAGAGTTGATGATAATATATGTTGCCCCCAAAGCTGGCCTACATGGTTCAGTTTTATCGTTCAGCCAGCGGGATGGCCATAAAAACTGAAGTGATTCCCCCATCCACACATTGGAGGTGGATGGGGGAATCCTCCCCGCTGCACTCTTGTATTCTGACAATGGGGGGACTCCTCCGTTCTCAGAATACACAGATCAACACTGAAGCTATTGGCTGCAGCCGCTGGGGGAGTGGCTTTTATCCGGCAGTGACCACACATGGATGGAAATGTGAGCGATCCCAGCTGAATTTCCATGGATCTATGGTCACCTTCAGTGACTTCCTCCCCTCCCCCTCATCTCCTTCATGATGGAAGTCATGCTGAGATCATCTCCCATTGGCTGAGCAATATTCTCATTTGTCTCTCAGCTCCTTCTTGCTATTCCTCGTCCGGCCTGTTGTTTCCTTGGATTGATTTTCTGTGTAGTGACCCCGGCTTGGTCTCTTGGATGCGCTCGTCTGTTGCTTGCCCTGACCTTTCTCCTGATTCCTGGATCTCCTCCTCATCTCTCCTCCATATCCTCTTACACAGCTTTTCTCCACACCTGCAGTGACCCTGGGGGGAGGAAATTTGGCACCAGCACGCCGCCAAATCCATCCCCACCATTAGGGGCTCTGGAAACAATTGTCTGCTATTTACACTCCGTTCCTCCGCACGTCACCTGATCACATGACAGCTTACTTCCACAGATTCCGGACAGATTTCTGGATGGTAAAGGTCAAAGGTCACTCTTCAGTTTAGGAGAGGTAGGACGCACCCAGGAACTAGGATTTGGTTTGCATGAGAGCCTCATATAGAAGACCCCTCAAGTCTCCCCATCCAAATGTCCCTCCATCCAGAGTCTATATGTCCTATGACATCACACTGACCTCACAGCACCTCCCCCCAATGTCCCTCCATCCAGAGTCAGAGAATCCTATGACATCACACTGACCTCACAGCTCCTCCTCCCAATGTCCCTCCATCTGTTTTTTTCTGATGTTCTTGGGATGTCAGAAGGTACTTGTTATTCTCACTAGCACAGTGGGACTGTTTGTCCTGTCATATGTAATGACATCAGAATTGCTTACGCCAAGCTTTACCCTGAGTTATGTGGGGGTCCTGTGTTGAATTTTGGATCCATTTTTTATTGAACTGAATGTATCTGATATTTATATCAATTATTACGGATTCTTTTTTGAGTTACCTCCATTGCTATTTTGTAAGAAATTTGGGCTTCAAAGACGTAAGTAATCTTCCTAGGAACATATTATGATATACTGCATTTCCATGATCCCTTTATAATTCTGTCATTTCCGTCATCCCTTTATAATTCTGTCATTTCCATGATCCCTTTATAATTCTGTCATTTCCGTCATCCCTTTATAATTCTGTCATTTCCGTCATCCCTTTATAATTCTGTCATTTCCGTCATCCCTTTATAATTCTGTCATTTCCGTCATCCCTTTATAATTCTGTCATTTCCGTGATCCCTTTATAATCCTGTCATTTCCATGATCCCTTTATAATTCTGTCATTTCCATCATCCCTTTATAATTCTGTCATTTCCGTGATCCCTTTATAATTCTGTCATTTCCGTCATCCCTTTATAATTCTGTCATTTCCGTGATCCCTTTATAATTCTGTCATTTCCGTCATTCCTTTATAATTCTGTCATTTCCGCGATCCCTTTATAATTCTGTCATTTCCGTGATCCCTTTATAATTCTGTCATTTCCGCGATCCCTTTATAATTCTGTCATTTCCGTGAACCCTTTATAATTCTGTCATTTCCGTCACCCTTTTATAATTCTGTCATTTCCAGGAACCCTTTATAATTCTGTCATTTCCGTCATCCCTTTATAATTCTGTCATTTCCGTGATCCCTTTATAATCCTGTCATTTCCATGATCCCTTTATAATTCTGTCATTTCCATCATCCCTTTATAATTCTGTCATTTCCGTGATCCCTTTATAATTCTGTCATTTCCGTCATCCCTTTATAATTCTGTCATTTCCGTGATCCCTTTATAATTCTGTCATTTCCGTCATCCCTTTATAATTCTGTCATTTCCGCGATCCCTTTATAATTCTGTCATTTCCGTGATCCCTTTATAATTCTGTCATTTCCGCGATCCCTTTATAATTCTGTCATTTCCGTGAACCCTTTATAATTCTGTCATTTCCGTCATCCCTTTATAATTCTGTCATTTCCAGGAACCCTTTATAATTCTGTCATTTCCGTCATCCCTTTATAATTCTGTCATTTCCGTCATCCCTTTATAATTCTGTCATTTCCGTGATCCCTTTATAATTCTGTCATTTCCGCGATCCCTTTATAATTCTGTCATTTCTGTGAACCCTTCATAATTCTGTCATTTCCGTCATCCCTTAATAATTCTGTCATTTCTGTGAACCCTTTATAATTCTGTCATTTCCGTGAACCCTTCATAATTCTGTCATTTCTGTGAACCCTTTATAATTCTGTCATTTCCGTGAACCCTTTATAATTTTGTCATTTCCATCATCCCTTTATAATTCTGTCATTTCCGTGATCCCTTTATAATTCTGTCATTTCCGTCATCCCTTTATAATTCTGTCATTTCCGTGATCCCTTTATAATTCTGTCATTTCCGTGATCCCTTTATAATTCTGTCATTTCCGTCATCCCTTTATAATTCTGTCATTTCCGTCATCCCTTTATAATTCTGTCATTTCCGTGAATCCTTTATAATTCTGTCATTTCTGTCATCCCTTTATAATTCTGTCATTTTCGTCATCCCTTTATAATTCTGTCATTTCCATGATCCCTTTATAATTCTGTCATTTCCATGATCCCTTTATAATTCTGTCATCTCCATGATCCCTTTATAATTCTATCATTTCCGTGATCCCTTTATAATTCTGTCATTTCCGTGATCCCTTTATAACTCTGTCATTTCCGTGATCCCTTTATAATTCTGTCATTTCCAGGAACCCTTTATAATTCTGTCATTTCCGTGATCCCTTTATAACTCTGTCATTTCCGTGATCCCTTTATAATTCTGTCATTTCCATGATCCCTTTATAATTCTGTCATTTCCGTGATCCCTTTATAACTCTGTCATTTCCGTGATCCCTTTATAATTCTGTCATTTCCGTGATCCCTTTATAATTCTGTCATTTCCGTGATCCCTTTATAATTCTGTCATTTCCGTCATCCCTTATAATTCTGTCATTTCCAGGAACCCTTTATAATTCTGTCATTTCCGTCATCCCTTTATAATTCTGTCATCTCCGTGATCCCTTTATAATTCTGTCATTTCCGTCATCCCTTTATAATTCTGTCATTTCCGTGATCCCTTTATAATTCTGTCATCTCCGTGATCCCTTTATAATTCTGTCATTTCCGTCATCCCTTTATAATTCTGTCATTTCCGTGATCCCTTTATAATTCTGTCATCTCCGTGATCCCTTTATAATTCTGTCATTTCCGTCATCCCTTTATAATTCTGTCATCTCCGTGATACCTTTATAATTCTGTCATCTCCGTCATCCCTTTATAATTCTGTCATTTCCAGGAACCCTTTATAATTCTGTCATTTCCAGGAACCCTTTATAATTCTGTCATTTCCGTCATCCCTTTATAATTCTGTCATTTCCGTGAATCCTTTATAATTCTGTCATTTCCGTCATCCCTTTATAATTCTGTCATCTCCGTCATCCCTTTATAATTCTGTCATTTCCGTGATCCCTTTATAATTCTGTCATTTCCAGGAACCCTTTATAATTCTGTCATTTCCGTCATCCCTTTATAATTCTGTCATTTCCGTCATCCCTTTATAATTCTATCATTTCCGTCATCCCTTTATAATTCTGTCATTTCCGTCATCCCTTTATAATTCTGTCATCTCCGTGATCCCTTTATAATTCTGTCATTTCCGTCATCCCTTTATAATTCTGTCATTTCCGTGATCCCTTTATAATTCTGTCATTTCCGCGATCCCTTTATAATTCTGTCATTTCCGTGAACCCTTTATAATTCTGTCATTTCCGTCATCCCTTTATAATTCTGTCATTTCCAGGAACCCTTTATAATTCTGTCATTTCCGTCATCCCTTTATAATTCTGTCATTTCCGTCATCCCTTTATAATTCTGTCATTTCCGTGATCCCTTTATAATTCTGTCATTTCCGCGATCCCTTTATAATTCTGTCATTTCTGTGAACCCTTCATAATTCTGTCATTTCCGTCATCCCTTAATAATTCTGTCATTTCTGTGAACCCTTTATAATTCTGTCATTTCCGTGAACCCTTCATAATTCTGTCATTTCTGTGAACCCTTTATAATTCTGTCATTTCCGTGAACCCTTTATAATTCTGTCATTTCCATCATCCCTTTATAATTCTGTCATTTCCGTGATCCCTTTATAATTCTGTAATTTCCGTCATCCCTTTATAATTCTGTCATTTCCGTGATCCCTTTATAATTCTGTCATTTCCGTGATCCCTTTATAATTCTGTCATTTCCGTCATCCCTTTATAATTCTGTCATTTCCGTCATCCCTTTATAATTCTGTCATTTCCGTGAATCCTTTATAATTCTGTCATTTCTGTCATCCCTTTATAATTCTGTCATTTTCGTCATCCCTTTATAATTCTGTCATTTCCATGATCCCTTTATAATTCTGTCATTTCCATGATCCCTTTATAATTCTGTCATCTCCATGATCCCTTTATAATTCTATCATTTCCGTGATCCCTTTATAATTCTGTCATTTCCGTGATCCCTTTATAACTCTGTCATTTCCGTGATCCCTTTATAATTCTGTCATTTCCAGGAACCCTTTATAATTCTGTAATTTCCGTGATCCCTTTATAACTCTGTCATTTCCGTGATCCCTTTATAATTCTGTCATTTCCATGATCCCTTTATAATTCTGTCATTTCCGTGATCCCTTTATAACTCTGTCATTTCCGTGATCCCTTTATAATTCTGTCATTTCCGTGATCCCTTTATAATTCTGTCATTTCCGTGATCCCTTTATAATTCTGTCATTTCCGTCATCCCTTATAATTCTGTCATTTCCAGGAACCCTTTATAATTCTGTCATTTCCGTCATCCCTTTATAATTCTGTCATCTCCGTGATCCCTTTATAATTCTGTCATTTCCGTCATCCCTTTATAATTCTGTCATTTCCGTGATCCCTTTATAATTCTGTCATCTCCGTGATCCCTTTATAATTCTGTCATTTCCGTCATCCCTTTATAATTCTGTCATTTCCGTGATCCCTTTATAATTCTGTCATCTCCGTGATCCCTTTATAATTCTGTCATTTCCGTCATCCCTTTATAATTCTGTCATCTCCGTGATACCTTTATAATTCTGTCATCTCCGTCATCCCTTTATAATTCTGTCATTTCCAGGAACCCTTTATAATTCTGTCATTTCCAGGAACCCTTTATAATTCTGTCATTTCCGTCATCCCTTTATAATTCTGTCATTTCCGTGAATCCTTTATAATTCTGTCATTTCCGTCATCCCTTTATAATTCTGTCATCTCCGTCATCCCTTTATAATTCTGTCATTTCCGTCATCCCTTTATAATTCTGTCATTTCCAGGAACCCTTTATAATTCTGTCATTTCCGTCATCCCTTTATAATTCTGTCATTTCCGTCATCCCTTTATAATTCTATCATTTCCGTCATCCCTTTATAATTCTGTCATTTCCAGGAACCCTTTATAATTCTGTCATTTCCGTCATCCCTTTATAATTCTGTCATTTCCGTCATCCCTTTATAATTCTGTCATTTCCAGGAACCCTTTATAATTCTGTCATTTCCGTCATCCCTTTATAATTCTGTCATTTCCGTCATCCCTTTATAATTCTATCATTTCCGTCATCCCTTTATAATTCTGTCATTTCCAGGAACCCTTTATAATTCTGTCATTTCCGTCATCCCTTTATAATTCTGTCATTTCCGTGAATCCTTTATAATTCTGTCATTTCCGTGAATCCTTTATAATTCTGTCATTTCCGTGAATCCTTTATAATTCTGTCATTTCCGTGAATCCTTTATAATTCTGTCATTTCCGTGATCCCTTTATAATTCTATCATTTCCATTATCCCTTTATAATTCTGTCATTTCCGTGAACCCTTTATAATTCTGTCATTTCCGTGAACCCTTCATAATTCTGTCATTTCTGTGAACCCTTTATAATTCTGTCATTTCCGTGAACCCTTTATAATTCTGTCATTTCCATCATCCCTTTATAATTCTGTCATTTCCGTGATCCCTTTATAATTCTGTCATTTCCGTGATCCCTTTATAATTCTGTCATTTCCGTGATCCCTTTATAATTCTGTCATTTCCGTCATCCCTTTATAATTCTGTCATTTCCGTCATCCCTTTATAATTCTGTCATTTCCGTCATCCCTTTATAATTCTGTCATTTCCGTGATCCCTTTATAATTCTGTCATTTCCGTGATCCCTTTATAATTCTGTCATTTCCGTCATCCCTTTATAATTCTGTCATTTCCGTCATCCCTTTATAATTCTGTCATTTCCGTGAATCCTTTATAATTCTGTCATTTCTGTCATCCCTTTATAATTCTGTCATTTTCGTCATCCCTTTATAATTCTGTCATTTCCATGATCCCTTTATAATTCTGTCATTTCCATGATCCCTTTATAATTCTGTCATCTCCATGATCCCTTTATAATTCTATCATTTCCGTGATCCCTTTATAATTCTGTCATTTCCGTGATCCCTTTATAACTCTGTCATTTCCGTGATCCCTTTATAATTCTGTCATTTCCAGGAACCCTTTATAATTCTGTCATTTCCGTGATCCCTTTATAACTCTGTCATTTCCGTGATCCCTTTATAATTCTGTCATTTCCATGATCCCTTTATAATTCTGTCATTTCCGTGATCCCTTTATAACTCTGTCATTTCCGTGATCCCTTTATAATTCTGTCATTTCCGTGATCCCTTTATAATTCTGTCATTTCCGTGATCCCTTTATAATTCTGTCATTTCCGTCATCCCTTATAATTCTGTCATTTCCAGGAACCCTTTATAATTCTGTCATTTCCGTCATCCCTTTATAATTCTGTCATCTCCGTGATCCCTTTATAATTCTGTCATTTCCGTCATCCCTTTATAATTCTGTCATTTCCGTGATCCCTTTATAATTCTGTCATCTCCGTGATCCCTTTATAATTCTGTCATTTCCGTCATCCCTTTATAATTCTGTCATTTCCGTGATCCCTTTATAATTCTGTCATCTCCGTGATCCCTTTATAATTCTGTCATTTCCGTCATCCCTTTATAATTCTGTCATCTCCGTGATACCTTTATAATTCTGTCATCTCCGTCATCCCTTTATAATTCTGTCATTTCCAGGAACCCTTTATAATTCTGTCATTTCCGTCATCCCTTTATAATTCTGTCATTTCCGTGAATCCTTTATAATTCTGTCATTTCCGTCATCCCTTTATAATTCTGTCATCTCCGTCATCCCTTTATAATTCTGTCATTTCCGTGATCCCTTTATAATTCTGTCATTTCCAGGAACCCTTTATAATTCTGTCATTTCCGTCATCCCTTTATAATTCTGTCATTTCCGTCATCCCTTTATAATTCTGTCATTTCCAGGAACCCTTTATAATTCTGTCATTTCCGTCATCCCTTTATAATTCTGTCATTTCCGTCATCCCTTTATAATTCTATCATTTCCGTCATCCCTTTATAATTCTGTCATTTCCAGGAACCCTTTATAATTCTGTCATTTCCGTCATCCCTTTATAATTCTGTCATTTCCGTGAATCCTTTATAATTCTGTCATTTCCGTGAATCCTTTATAATTCTGTCATTTCCGTGAATCCTTTATAATTCTGTCATTTCCGTGATCCCTTTATAATTCTATCATTTCCATTATCCCTTTATAATTCTGTCATTTCCGTGAACCCTTTATAATTCTGTCATTTCCGTGAACCCTTCATAATTCTGTCATTTCTGTGAACCCTTTATAATTCTGTCATTTCCGTGAACCCTTTATAATTCTGTCATTTCCATCATCCCTTTATAATTCTGTCATTTCCGTGATCCCTTTATAATTCTGTCATTTCCGTCATCCCTTTATAATTCTGTCATTTCCGTGATCCCTTTATAATTCTGTCATTTCCGTGATCCCTTTATAATTCTGTCATTTCCGTCATCCCTTTATAATTCTGTCATTTCCGTCATCCCTTTATAATTCTGTCATTTCCGTGAATCCTTTATAATTCTGTCATTTCTGTCATCCCTTTATAATTCTGTCATTTTCGTCATCCCTTTATAATTCTGTCATTTCCATGATCCCTTTATAATTCTGTCATTTCCATGATCCCTTTATAATTCTGTCATCTCCATGATCCCTTTATAATTCTATCATTTCCGTGATCCCTTTATAATTCTGTCATTTCCGTGATCCCTTTATAACTCTGTCATTTCCGTGATCCCTTTATAATTCTGTCATTTCCAGGAACCCTTTATAATTCTGTCATTTCCGTGATCCCTTTATAACTCTGTCATTTCCGTGATCCCTTTATAATTCTGTCATTTCCATGATCCCTTTATAATTCTGTCATTTCCGTGATCCCTTTATAACTCTGTCATTTCCGTGATCCCTTTATAATTCTGTCATTTCCGTGATCCCTTTATAATTCTGTCATTTCCGTGATCCCTTTATAATTCTGTCATTTCCGTCATCCCTTATAATTCTGTCATTTCCAGGAACCCTTTATAATTCTGTCATTTCCGTCATCCCTTTATAATTCTGTCATCTCCGTGATCCCTTTATAATTCTGTCATTTCCGTCATCCCTTTATAATTCTGTCATTTCCGTGATCCCTTTATAATTCTGTCATCTCCGTGATCCCTTTATAATTCTGTCATTTCCGTCATCCCTTTATAATTCTGTCATTTCCGTGATCCCTTTATAATTCTGTCATCTCCGTGATCCCTTTATAATTCTGTCATTTCCGTCATCCCTTTATAATTCTGTCATCTCCATGATACCTTTATAATTCTGTCATCTCCGTCATCCCTTTATAATTCTGTCATTTCCAGGAACCCTTTATAATTCTGTCATTTCCAGGAACCCTTTATAATTCTGTCATTTCCGTCATCCCTTTATAATTCTGTCATTTCCGTGAATCCTTTATAATTCTGTCATTTCCGTCATCCCTTTATAATTCTGTCATCTCCGTCATCCCTTTATAATTCTGTCATTTCCGTGATCCCTTTATAATTCTGTCATTTCCAGGAACCCTTTATAATTCTGTCATTTCCGTCATCCCTTTATAATTCTGTCATTTCCGTCATCCCTTTATAATTCTATCATTTCCGTCATCCCTTTATAATTCTGTCATTTCCGTCATCCCTTTATAATTCTGTCATCTCCGTGATCCCTTTATAATTCTGTCATTTCCGTCATCCCTTTATAATTCTGTCATTTCCGTGATCCCTTTATAATTCTGTCATCTCCGTGATCCCTTTATAATTCTGTCATTTCCGTCATCCCTTTATAATTCTGTCATTTCCGTGATCCCTTTATAATTCTGTCATCTCCGTGATCCCTTTATAATTCTGTCATTTCCGTCATCCCTTTATAATTCTGTCATCTCCGTGATACCTTTATAATTCTGTCATTTCCGTCATCCCTTTATAATTCTGTCATTTCCAGGAACCCTTTATAATTCTGTCATTTCCAGGAACCCTTTATAATTCTGTCATTTCCGTGATCCCTTTATAATTCTGTCATTTCCGTCATCCCTGTATAATTCTGTCATTTCCGTGAATCCTTTATAATTCTGTCATTTCCGTCATCCCTTTATAATTCTGTCATCTCCGTCATCCCTTTATAATTCTGTCATTTCCGTGATCCCTTTATAATTCTGTCATTTCCAGGAACCCTTTATAATTCTGTCATTTCCGTCATCCCTTTATAATTCTGTCATTTCCGTCATCCCTTTATAATTCTATCATTTCCGTCATCCCTTTATAATTCTGTCATTTCCGTCATCCCTTTATAATTCTGTCATTTCCGTCATCCCTTTATAATTCTGTCATTTCCGTCATCCCTTTATAATTCTATCATTTCCGTCATCCCTTTATAATTCTGTCATTTCCGTCATCCCTTTATAATTCTGTCATTTCCGTCATCCCTTTATAATTCTGTCATTTCCAGGAACCCTTTATAATTCTGTCATTTCCGTCATCCCTTTATAATTCTGTCATTTCCGTCATCCCTTTATAATTCTATCATTTCCGTCATCCCTTTATAATTCTGTCATTTCCAGGAACCCTTTATAATTCTGTCATTTCCGTCATCCCTTTATAATTCTGTCATTTCCGTGAATCCTTTATAATTCTGTCATTTCCGTGAATCCTTTATAATTCTGTCATTTCCGTGAATCCTTTATAATTCTGTCATTTCCGTGATCCCTTTATAATTCTATCATTTCCATTATCCCTTTATAATTCTGTCATTTCCGTGAACCCTTTATAATTCTATCATTTCCGTGATCCCTTTATAATTCTGTCATTTCCGTGATTCCCTTTATAAATCTGTCATTTCCGTGATCCCTTTATAACTCTGTCATTTCCATGAACTCTTTATATTTCTGTAAATTTCTTCAAGTTACTGTTTAAATACAGTGCCTATATTGTGGGAATTATTGCAGCTGTGTGTGCTACTTCCCCTACTGATGTAGTTCCCAGCCTTGCTATACCTTATGTCCATTTTGTAACCTTTATTATGATATTTATTTTGTTTCTATCTCTGTATACTACGCTGTTGCAGCACATTGCTGTATGATTATCAATCTTTATATGTGTATGCATCCTGCTGCTGTTTCCCCTCCTGGCCTCTGGGGTCTGGACCTTCTATTGCTCCCTTGTTTTTTCACTGGGCTGATGGGCCGTTTGGTTGGGCCTGATGTGCAGCCGGGTGGCCACGGTGTCCCTTGTGTATCCTTGCTAGGGTCCAAATGTCCGTGTCTTGGTAGGGACCTTCTGTCCCTCCCTGTGCAGACCTGTGATGTAGCATGAATGGCCATAGCACGCCGGTGTCATCACTGATGGCCGGACACGTTGATGTCACACGTCACGACACAGACGTGCCGCACCTGGGGCACTACATAGGTCTCGGTTCACAGCCGCCCAGTGCCATTCTTTCAGGGCTGTTAATCCCTACAGGTTATCAGATTTATGATCCTCGTGGCACAAACCTTATACCGTGCCCTTTTGCGGTTTTGGTCGTCTCCTCGCCGGACAAGTGCGTTTGTTCCATCAATTAAGCACCAATATAAACATTTTTTGGTAAGATACCTTTTTGAAATTGTTGGGATGAATAAGATATTACATTGTTTTATCTATATTTACACCCTTACACCTGCCTTCCAATGAATGGCTGGGCCTACTTTTTTGATACCCCCAAAGTGTTTGACGGGCTGGCCCAGGTGTATTATCCTGTGGCTCTATGGTGACTGGGAGTCATCTCCTCATAGCTGGGATGTCATTGTAGTTGATGCTATTATACAAGTGACTACTCTATGGAGGTGTTGTGTTACTTTCTTCCCCTCCCCCTCCCTTTTCTCCTTTTTTTGGACAGTTGTCAGGAGTCAGAGATATACACAGTAATGTTATGGGGGGTAAGAAATATGTAACAAACGTTTTGCGCTGCTACTAGAAAAGATGGGACTATTGGGACGCAGCGCACACCCGGCTATACCACTAGTAACAGACAACAGACAGAACATTGATGCTGCGCTAATCACAATAATGCCGCAGACATTCCAATACAAATCATGAGATGAGAAGACAACAGATAATACACCAGAACATCATCAGTAAATGGAAGGAATATGGGAGAGAAGGGAAAGGTGAAATCATAAAAGTACAAAATGAGGAGCAAAAGGTGTAACAGACAAAAAATCGTGACCGCGGGCAAAACGCACGGAAATGATCCGGGAGAAATAAAATATGAACTCAATCCCAGTAATAGTGGGACATAGGAGTCCGTCACAACATACATGACATAACGTGAATACAACTGAGGAGAAAGTGGAGCAAAATGTGAAAAATACAAAATGAAGAGCTTAATATGAAAAGTGTACAAACCACTTATCACAGAAGAATGACAATAACAACGCACAGCGCGGCCAAACATTGTGACCGTGCGACTAAAGAGTCACCACAATGTGCAACAAAGGCCATGTGACATAAACCGACTAATAAGTGACCATAGAAATACCAGCAATAAATGTGGCAAACATATATAGAGTGCGGCTAGTATAAAAGAGGAAATGGTGATATAAACGCACAGCGACACCAAATGAATGTATTACTGAGCACCGCAAATACAATAACACAATGAAGAAATAAATAACATGTGACTAAAAAAATTTGTAAAAAAGACATAAAGTCCATGTGCAAAAATGTCCAACAAAAACACATAAAAAAACAAACCACAACGTGGATAGGTAAATGATTGTTGAATCCCACACCGGCTACATTGCCTCCTCACCTCTGTGCCCAGACCCCAAGGCGCCAAAAGGCTTTCAGGACACTCCCTGCAGGGGCCCTTTAAGTGGAATCCCAAATGGCGATGTAGGGATGATATCCCCTCACTGGTGGACCATACTGCTCAGCGGTGGTAATAGATCTTTCACCTTTGGACACGGAAATCCGCCAGTGCACAGAACTCCTGCCAGGGGATTGTTGGACCAGAAAGAACAGCCAGCTCACAGCACTCCCAGGAGACAAGAACAAGTCCTTCCATAGTGTGATGTTATAAATGAATCATTATATTGTAAAGACAAATGAGGACTTACATGGGAACAGATCCAACAACGCACCAATCACATGTGCTGATATGGGTGTACTGGGTGTACCAATATGGCTGTGGCCGTTCATGTCAGAAATGACGTCACCACATTCCGTTCTCCGACCTACGCGTTACGTCACTGTCATGTGACTTCATCAGGGACTTGCAATCAGCCACCCCTCACATCACCGGGTAAGAGGAGACTTTATTGTAAAGGAGAGAGCAGTACGGAGGATCCACCTAGATCCCCCATCATCTGATAAACACATAGAAACAATGGATTCAGTCAGTGTGTGTGTTTCCTACAGATGGATCCAGTCATGGGAACCCACCAGAGAGATGTCCCCGTCCTCTGTATTCCCGGGATTCTACACAGGAAGGTCACACCATCCCTCACCATCATCACGTTGACAATTATTGGTAGTTGTGATTTATACACAGCATGTTTGTTACAATGAATGTTTTATTATATCTTTCAGAGTGGAATCCTCGGGGATGATAATATTGATGTTAAAGAAGAGTATAAAGAGGAGGATGAGGAGTATGGAGTGATGGAGGAGTTTTCAGAAGGACACAAGGAGATGATGGAGCCACCTAATACCAGGAACCCACCAGAGAGATGTCCCCGTCCTCTGTATTCCCGGGATTCCACACAGGAAGGTCACACCATCCCTCACCATCATCAGGTAGATGAGGAACAATCACTGATAGTATCATTAGGATCTGTACATTATCTGCATTGTTACCATTGATGTCATTTTTATTATATATTCAGAGTGGAAACCTGAGAGATCCTAAAGTTGAGGTTAACAAAGAGATAAAAGAGGAGGAGGAGGAGGATGGGGGGATGGAGGAGTCAGAGCTTCTAAGAGAACACAAAGATCTGTACCAGGACACCATGGTGGAGTCATCCAGCTACAGGAACCCACCAGAGAGATGTCCCCGTCCTCTGTATTCCCAGGATTCCACACAGGAAGGTCACACCATCCCTCACCATCATCAGGTAGATGATGACAATTATTGGTAGTTGTGATTTATACACAGCATGTTTGTTACAATGAATGTTTTATTATATCTTTCAGAGTGGAATCCTCGGGGATGATAATATTGATGTTAAAGAAGAGTATAAAGAGGAGGATGAGGAGTATGGAGTGATGGAGGAGTTTTCAGAAGGACACAAGGATATGATGGAGCCACCTAATACCAGGAACCCACCAGAGAGATGTCCCCGTCCTCTGTATTCCCGGGATTCCACACAGGAAGGTCACACCATCCCTCAGTATTGCAAGGTCGGTGGAATGGAGTATCTAGAACTCGGACTGATGAAGACAATTTGTGGATTTTTTAATGTGAGTTTATAAATTACAGATGATATTTTCTCTCATTTCCTTGATTTAGAGTGGAGATCCAATCGATATAGAATTTGAGGTGAAAGCAGAAGAAGAAGAGGCGTATGTGAGGGATGATCAGCAGTCTATGGAGGAGGATGGAATAACGGGGACATTTATAGAGGAGGACACTCCTACAGAGATCAGCACAGGTGGGTCATGAACACTAAATCCATTCCTCCACCCATACTGCTCACTGATTGGTCCAGAGTAGGGCGGGGACTGGGTGATATCAGCCTGTAATCCCCTGGTCACTTTCCTGAGCTGTGTTCCCCATCCTGTATTCCTGGATTTCTCTTGGATAATCTTCCTTCTCTGTGCTGCAGACACAATTTATGTATCTAGACTGGATTTATGGAGGTTCTGGGGTTCAGCTGGCAGAAAAATGTTGATTTTCACCATAGACGTTGCTTGACTTGGCATTTGGGTCTTGGACCTTCTTTCCCATGCCCTGGTCTTGCAAAATCTCTGACAGAGCAATTCTTCCAGTCTTTTGACCCAGACAACTGACCCTTGCCCTTATGTCCCTTTTTCTGTTGCAGATTTGCACACTAACACACGGACATCCCACCACTTAGGACCCACTGCTGCTGCAAACAGCATCCAGCCAGACTCCCTGCCCACGTTTCCTCCCATGGCACCCCCAAGGGGGCAAAAAGGCCAGGCTTCCAGGGAGAGCCATGGTGCCAGGGGGGACACTGGGCCACACCTTGGCCATGATGCAAGGGGAGCTACTGGGGCCCAGGGGTCCATTAGGGCTAGGGTGGACCAGAGGTCTGACTGTGGTGTGAAGGGGTCACAAACTGGTGGCAGAAGGGGCCAGTCTTCCTTCAGAAAAAAGACGGAAGCTAAGTTGAGGACCTCACCTGGGGCTGCTGTATCCCCTTTGAGCCCAGGAGAAGGGACATCAAGGGGAGGCAGAAGGTCCCAGGCCCAGGCCCAGGCCCAATCCCAGCCCAATTTTCCACCCTTCTCCCATGATGAGATCTGGGCCATGGTGGCTGCTTATGTAGAACGGGCTGAATGCATCTCGGGGCCCAGGTCCTACCGCAGCGGTAAGGCAGCAAAGGACCGTCTGTGGAAGGAAATCACGGTGGCCGTAAATGCAGTGGGCAGGATGGTACGCCGGTACCCCAAGAATGTGAAGAAGCATATGCGTGATCTGAGGTGGAATTTAAAGGAGAAGCTGACTCTGTGGGCTCGGCAGGGACATGTTACAAGGCATGGGGTGGACCCTGACCATCTGCAGGACCTGTCTCAGGCAGAACGGGCACTTCTGCCAATCATTGGTCTCAACACGATTTTTGGGGTGACGGCTCATGAAGATACTGATGACTGGCAGAGTGGTAAGTACACTACACATGTCCATATTGTGTCTTCAAAGTTGTGTTATCTTTTTAACATTTACCATTTGTTGTTCATTTTGTCTTGTGTTGTAGCCAATCCCGAGGCAGGGGCAGCCCCAGCCAGCCCATCAGAGGACAAGCCAGATCACACATACGCTGATGAAGAGATGTTCCCTCCTGGTAAGCACTCATTGGGAATGCCCCCCCCCCGTAATGTTGAACAGACTGCTAGAACATCAATCATCTCACATGTCAATGTCCTATTCACAGCACAACATCAGCAGGAGGAGGAGGAGGAGGAGGAGGAGCGGCTCCCCCCACTGCAGCCAGGAATGGAGGAAGATCTGGGTATGTATTAATGTGCTTGTCTACAACAATCATAATCACTCAGGATGAGCCAATGAGCATCCTCTTAGGAATGCAGAACAAACCAATGCTAAACTCTGTGTGAACACAAATATATCTCCACAACACGCTGGATTTCTTTGGGGTTCCTCACTGTATTGCACTCAAACCCCTAGAGAAATCAGTGTGGAAAACTGTTACCACACAGAAATGTGTCTAATCCCTGCCAAATGTCCTGGGACCAGTTTCCCTGAACCATGAAAAGCAGGTAACCCCACAAAACCAAATGGGGGAACTAACTGATGAGGGCAATAAAGTTCCAAACATCACTAACTAGCTGACACCTCCTGAGCGTTCCAAATTAGACTCGTCCTTGTAACTTCACAACTTCTCCCAGACACAAAAACATTCCATGCATGTAAACACATACATGTAATCTGACCGACGTCAACATGCTCAACCCTGACAGTCCCAGAATATCCAATGTGTTTGGTGTTTAGTGACATCATATATCATGCCTGCTCAATATACAGGAAATGATCCACTACAGGGACCCATCACCTCCCAATCGTGCCGCTCACCTTCAGGTTTGAGCCACACAAAGGGAAGGTCAAACACACTTTGGTCACCACTATGGGTGGCAGAACTGGCAACATTCCTCCACTTCACTTGGAATCAGTAAGTCTCATTTTAAGGTCTCCAGGCAAATCCTTGTTAAAAATAAAGCCCAAAAGAGCTCATGATTGTTTACATTTCCATTCAATGAGTTTATTGGCCCCTTAAGGATGCTGATTTCCAGAGTAGTGTTTAACCACTTGTCACCTGCACTGTAGCTGTCATTTGGCTACAGTCTGGGGAGGGCGTCATACAACATCCTCCCAGAACACGCCCTCCCATAGGCCCCTGGGGGTGCACACCCAGCCATCTCAGGGGTCGCTGTGTCCTACGGACACAGCTGATCACATGATGTGGTAAAAGGCCAATCACAGCGGCCTTTTACCACGTGATCACGGCAGATCACCGGTAAATGCAGTTGCCGGTTATCAGCTGCACTTTCCTCATGCTGTCACAGTGGGAGTAAAGTACTGCAGATAACCGACAATTGGCAGAGAACAGATCAGCACCGATCACCAGCTCACTGATGATCATTGACCTGATGATCAGAGCCCAGCAGTGCTGCCAGTCAGTGCCCATCATTGGTGCAGATCAGTGCTGCCTATCAGTGCCCATCAGTGCTGCCTATCCATGCCACCTCATCGACACACATCAGTGAAGGAGAAAAATTACCTGTTTGAAAAAGAGAAACAAAGACAAAAACTTTTTAATTTCAAATTTTTAGCTCTTTTTTTGTTTATAGTACAAAAAACAAACCACCCATCAGAGATTAAATACCACCAGAAGCAACCACTATTTGTGTGAATAAAATGATAACAATGTCATATGGGTACAGTGTTGCATGACCACAATTGTCATTCAAAGTGTGACAGCGCTGAAAGGTGAAAATTGTCCGGGGCAGGAAGGGGGTCTAAGTGCCGGATAGGCAAGTGGTTATAAAAGCCGTGCTGACCCTGCTGGCAGTAATATCTAGTGGGCCGCTCTCCTGACTTGTTTCATCATGTGATCTGGGACTTCAGCATAGTAAAACTTGAGGTCAACATCAAGAAATGTAGCTACTCACCCAATTGTCAAGTTCCAAGTGACGGCGACCATTCTCCTATTGCTCCAAATGTAGAGGCCAAATCAAATACATACCAAGACTGAGTATTCTTGGGGCCATTTTCCCGAAGCCCAAAAACCCAGCCAGGTCCCAAATAATATAACACAATTTAATTTTCCTGATTCCAGGAAAAGAGTCAAATCATTTTACAGTGCCCCTCCCCCCAAAAAAACTGGAACCTAACTAATGCTTTGGGCCTCTCATGTAAACTTGGGGCCGATAATTAGACTGCTTTGTTTTGGCACATCACATGACTAGCAGGAAGATCTATTCCTTTGTCAGAGTTATCCACCGAGAATCTCAGGATTGAAGCACCTAAAGCCCAAAAGGCATCATAAAGACTAATCTATAGTTCATTGACAAATACACTATATTGCCAACACTGCTGGGATGACTTCCTTTCCACACACATGAACTTCAATGACATCCCAGTCTTAGTCCGTAGGGTTCAATATTGAGTAGTCCCGCCCTTTGTAGCTCAGCTTCCAATCATCTGGAAAGGCTGTTTAATGTTTTCAGATACAAGATCAAGTAACTCTGAGACTGCCACATGAGTTCATTATTTTCCTTTTCACATTGAGTTTGCAGGAGACCTGCGGTTTAAATTGATTAAAGGAGTTTTGGATGCATTGCTCTTGGTCTCTTCAGATCAACAGTTATATCAACAATTCTTTTGGGTGCATTTACATGCGTTTGGCTTTGGAAATATTTTGGGGAACATTTATATTTGATTCAACCCATTTTTTTCCCTGGGTGACCCTTCTATAGCCTATTGAATCCTTTTTGGAATGTTGCCTTAATGACAAATGTTATATATTTTGCTTTAATGTTTGAAGCCCATGGTCAAAATGGGTGCAGTAGCCTATGGGCATAATGGAGCCATCCTAACATCTGCCTCTTTGTTTGGCAGGAAAGGTGGCCCCTCATTCTTGTGGCCCCTGCTCCTGAGCCTTACCATGGCTCTTTCTACTCCCTATCAGTCTCCTGGGCTGTGGCTGCCAGTGTCCTATTTGTCTGGATAAACTTGGGTGAAGAACATACCAATGAGCAATCCCTCAAACCTTGGTCACAAATGTCACATCATACATGCAGCCTGTGACGGAAGCGTAGGCAGGACAGAACACACATGGAGGATGATAAACACACAACGTTTTATTGAAGTAAGAGAGACACTCAATCAGGGTAACAAGGGTAGCGGGTGGGTACTAAAAAAGGGGGGAGGAGTCCAAACAGTGATAATCCAGCCCACGATAGGGCAATTCAGGTAGCGATAATCCGAGCATTCAGTGGGGCAGGCCAGGTAGCTACAATAATCCAGGCACACAAGAGGGGCAGTTCAGGCAAGTATTAATCCGGGCACACAAGAGGGGCAGTTCAGGCAAGTATTAATCCGGGCACACAAGAGGGGCAGTTCACACAAGTATTAATCCGGGTGCACAATAGGGGCAGTTCAGGCAAGTATTAATCCAGGCACACAATAGGGGCAGTTCAGGCAAGTATTAATCCGGGTGCACAATAGGGGCAGTTCACACAAGTATTAATCCGGGTGCACAATAGGGGTAGTTCAGGCAAGTATTAATCCAGGCACACAATAGGGGCAGTTCAGGCAAGTATTAATCCGGGTGCACAATAGGGGCAGTTCAGGCAAGTATTAATCCGGGAGCACAAGAGAGGCAGTTCACACAAGTATTAATCCGGGTGCACAATGGGGCAGTTCACACAAGTATTAATCCGGGTGCACAATGGGGCAGTTCACACAAGTATTAATCCGGGTGCACAATGGGGCAGTTCAGGCAAGTATTAATCCGGGTGCACAATAGGGGCAGTTCACACAAGTATTAATCAGGGTACACAATAGGGGCAGTTCAGGCAAGTATTAATCTGGGTGCACAGCGGGGCCGTTCAGGTAAGTATTACTCCGGGTGCACAATAGGGGCAGTTCACACAAGTATTAATCCGGATACACAATAGGGGCAGTTCAGGCAAGTATTAATCCGGGTACACAATAGGGGCCATTCAAGCAAGCAATAGTTCAGGTATTCAATGGGGCAGTCCAGGCAAGGGGCATAGGGGTGTTTCACAGGGCAGTCTGGGCAAGGATAATATGGGAATTCAATGGGGTAGTCCAGGCAAGGGGAAATATGGGAATACAATGGGGCAGTCCAGGCAAGGGAAATATGGGCATACAATGGGGCAGTCCAGGCAAGGGAAATATGGGCGTACAATGGGGCAGTCCAGACAGGGGTGATATGGGTACACCATAAGACAGTCTGGGCAAGGACAAAGGGGTGCACAATAAGGATAGTTCCACACTCTGCCACATGCGGCTTGTAGGGGCATTCATGGCAGGTAGTTTTCAGGGGCATCCAGCAAACAATGTGCAGGAACACTCACGGTTCAGGGACCCTAACAGTGGTCAGATTTCCAGGGACAGCAGCGAACAGTAGACAGGGACCCTCGCAGCAATCAGCAGCAGGGTCAGCTTTCCAGGGACAACCAGTGATCAGCAGACAGGGTCAGCTTTCCAGGATCAACAGCGAGGGTCTTGGCTGTGGGGTCTGGCCTCAGCTCAGACCTCACACAGCACTTCTCTCAAGAGCAGGGGACCAACAGCTCATGGGTCTTCAGAGGGTTGTGTGTCTTGGCCGCAGCTTCAAGACTACACAGGCAATATAGGACCACAAGTCCCAGCAGTGCACAAAGCAAAGCACAGTTCAATGCATCTCCTAGTTAGGGCTCGGCCAGGAGGGGCTCTGATATCCTCTCTCTAGCTCTCTCCTTTTTCAAGAGATCGCATGGCCCTTTCAATTGTCCAAGCCCCAAACTCCCAGTGAGAACTGGTCGGGCCTTTCACAGCCACAAAAGACCATGCTGTCTGCACTCCCTGCTGAGATCAATCCCATTTCCCACCTCCTGCGGGGCACAATAACTCCAAATTGTAGACAAAGCAGACAAGCTAACTGTTTGGCCACAAACAAAACACAAAAATAAATAGAATATTTCTGCTGTCCGTCACACAGCCTAACTAGTATCTGTTACTAATCATCATCTTGAACTATATTTGCAGATCATCTTTTGCCCCTGGAGGCCCCAGCTGTTGGAGTGGGAGAAGAATCTGCATCTGATGTTGGGGTACGGGAACTGCTGTAATGGGGTGGGGATGTACAAATGCATGTTACATGTGTATTTGGGAAATGTCATGCATTTTTTTTTGTTTTGTGGTGCAGGGAAGTTCAGGCACTCCAAACTTGTGTGAAATGCCGTCACCTCCACCTGAGTTGCGTGAACATCCGGTAAGAGATGGTACAGATGTTCTCCCTAATGAGTCACCCATTTAGAGTATAACTCCGTTCCTGGCTGGGCAGGACTTGGCAACGTGATGTGTAACTTACTTTTTTTGGATCATTGCTTAGTCAGGAGCTGGAGGGAGTGATGTGCATGTGACAAATCAGCAGGAAGGTATCAGTCTGGGTAAAGATGCCAAACCATTCATTTCAGTCAAATGTTCATCCAGTGTAATTTGTCAGGGAAAGGCATTCACCAATACCTGGTCCTAGGGGTGGGACAAGAACATGAGCTAGTGTTTGGTGCAGGGGCGGACTGAAACTCATGGGGCCCCGGGTCAATAGGGGATCATGGGGCCCCTGTGTGCTTGCTCACCCTCAAACCACACCCAAAAAAGCCTATGAAAGGTACCAGGGACATTTCATGGGGCCCCCTACTGACCCCGGCAGTGCCCGAGTTCCCCAATGGTCAGTCCTCCCCTGGTTTGGTGTCAAACGAGCCCCCTGTCATGCTGTGTGTTAAACACGCTTTCTTTTTTTTGTTTGTTTCTCCTTGCAGCCAACATTGGATCCAGCTGGTTCAGCACCCCGTCCACCTGGACCCAGCCCCCTTCGCAAGCTTGGGGAAAGGCTGTCGTTCAACATGGAGAGATTATGGGAGCAAAGGAGGCTTTCTAATGCATCCAGTAATATAGAAAGGTTACTGGGGCTCCAACATGAAGCCCTGCTTGGACTTGTCACCGCGGTCAGGGATCAGACTACAGCATTGCAGGACCTTAGTCATGATATCCGGGCCTTATGTCAAGCAGGGGCTGAACAAAATGCACCTTCAGCCAGAGGCTCCCAACCCCTGTGCAGTAGTAGTTTGGGGCCAATGCCAAGGTTGCCACAGAGTTCCCCTGTAGAAAGTGCCGGGGAATCAGCAGGGGAACAAGCATTGGAGGTGCCGAATCTGGAACTACCCACTCTGGAGCAGCCCCCTCAAGAAACCCCACCCGAAGACCAGTATGACTCCTTCCCCATGGGTCCCTCTTCTACACCTTCCTCACACTCCACTTTGCCCCTTGACCACACCCCCACTTTCACACCCCCTCCCCTTGTTTCTACATGCTCCTCCTCTCAATCCCGTTTCCACCCTTACCTTCCACGTCCTCAGCCCTCAAATGCCCCTCCCCACATTCTCCCTGTCTTCCATTCCCCCCATTCAACCTCTCCCCCAGCACTCCCACCCCACCACTCTTTCCCAGCCCCTCCACACACTGTACCCCCCCAACCCTCACACCCACCCCCTCTGCAGCAGCAGCCTCCTCCTCCCCATTAATTTTGTATTTTTTTTGTAATAAACATTTTTTGGAAAGTATCAGAACGTGTCTTTCAAATTGTCAACAATGCATTTGGGGTAATAATGGTGGCTTGGTCATGTAGGGAATCCAACACAGGCGCTTTTCTGAGTATGGCTACCAATAATTCCAAATAGCGAACACTAAAAAAGCAGCACTTCAGGAAGAAAACTAAAAGGTGACCCTTCCAGAGGCATTGGTGGTGAGACTCTTTGGCCTTTCTGCTGCTTTCACCTGGTGGTCTGTCCTGCAAATAGTTTTAGCTGTTCCCCATCACACAAGTTCTCTGGCACATGTAGCAGTTGGCCATTATCTGCTAACCATTTGGCTGCCCCAAGGGAGCTTAGAATTCTCAGTGGACTCTGTGGGCAAGGCCAACGTTCCCCAATATGGGAACACACAATATTGCAGCTTGTTCTCTAAGTGTCGGCTAGCTTTTGTCTTTTTGGGGTGCTGATTTTGGCCAAGACTCCTGCATGGAACACTCACCCCCCCCAGAGACTGACACTGCTGTCCAAATATGTTCCCTGTGCTACTTCATTGACACACACTATACAAGAAGTGTGTAATATCCAGGACACCAGGCGTGACACCAGGACACAACTTACAGTAAGCCTGCCAAGAAATGCTAGAGACACAGAAAAGTTGGGAGAATAAGAAGAAGGCCTTCTGTTGTTTGGACTATCATTATGCTGGACTAACTGGACCCAGACTAAGTTTGCTTTACACCCTGTGTAACATCTTGCCCCGAGATTGGTTGGGGAGCATAGGATCTTTAGCTGCCTGATTCTAGACGTGTGTGCCTATGGAATTTATGTGCCCAGTGGACACTTGTTCCTCACTTCATTCCCTCCCCACCTCTTGTTGCCAAAACACTGACATGTGAATGAGCAACAAGTTGGATCCAAGTGGTATGTGTGGAGCAGATAGACAATTTGCCCATTAGGGCCCCTTCTTTTCTGGGGGACATTGCATGTAACTGGTCTCATCCATAACTGATAGTCCTTCCAAGAGCAGCTTTCAAGTCATGTGACTTCTGTGGAATGCCAATCCCAACTAGAGATGAGGTGATGGGAGACATCTTGACAGAGTTGGATCACAAGATCCCCCCACACATTGTCTACTTGGCTGCACCCCCCTTTTGGCAGTCTTCACAACTCCACTCCACCAAGCTATGTAGAAGTCCCTGGATGGAATGAAGAGCTACTCCAAACGTGAACAATGTAACGTGAATGGAGTGTTCTGTGTAAACTGTTGCAGCATTTCACAAGAGGAAGCAAACCAAGATTGGGAGTAGCTGCAGACAGCAAGCAGACAACTTCAATCTTTATGTATCCCAGCTTAGGATTGAAGGAGCTGGTTTACCTCTCGGAAACATGCAATCCTATCTGCTACAGTCCTAAAGCTGGACTTGCCAGAAAACACTTCGTTTGGACATTACCAGAAATTCCAGGTAAGCAAGATTGTCCAGTGCAGCTGGAGCTAGCAGAGTCCTGCAATGCTTTAGGGACATGCAGATCAGCTCCAACTGCAATGAAGAAGATTGCCGACCTGCAAAGGCTGAAGAAGGCCACAACACAGGGCACTGTCCAAGAGAAATAGAACATTTATTACCAACAATCAATAGAAAACTATAAAACATCATAAAAATTGTAACTAAACTAAAATTGCTGCCTGAAATAGGCTCCAAGGCTGGGCTGGTCCTCGTCTGGTTCCACCTCCAGGGCTTGCTCCAGGGCCTGGATCCAGCGGCACATCCAGCCCAGGAGGCCACGAATGTCAGGATCGGGGAACAATGTAGAAAAAGCCAAACAAAATGTATTATCTGTAATAAAAAAGGAGGCAGACTTGCTTCACACAACAACAGCATGCAATGCTTGTCTACCTTTGTCCATTATCCTGAAAGCACTCTATGCTGTTGTCACCTCATAATTGGAACACAGAACTTACATTTCTTGCCTGGATGATATCATGGCCCAAGGAGTGAGCTTGGAATCCTTAGTCCTAGATTACCCGCTTCCCACCCTCAATGTACTGTGGTCAGGCGGCAGCTACAGGCAAAGCAATGTACTTGTACGTCACTCTGGCTGTACTAACACAGGAGGAACACCGCGCACCCGAGCCGGAACACAGCACTCCCCTCCCCCGACTGCTGTGTCTGGCGGATACAGGGGAATGAAGATCCCAGTGATTGTGACCCTGTGATCATGTGATCTCTAGGTGATCCCAATGTAAACAGTTATTATGAATCAATCTCATTCATAACAGCTCTGCTTCTCCTCCTAGAGAGCTGTGATTGGACCACAGCTGTCACATGATACATGGGGCCAATCACAGCACCCTGTACCATGTGACCAGCTCCAGCCAATCACAGATCACTATCTTGAGCTGTCAAAAATCTAACTCACTGATGACAGTTGATGAATGAGTTCAGTTCTGACAGCAAGCTTTGCATTGCAGGAGAAATGACCATTATTTCTACAGCAAAGAAAAGTGTAAAAAAAAAATCCCTGATCTCCCCCCTCCCCCCACAGTAGTACAATGGTTACTATGGTAACATCCTACTATTCTGATACAAGTATTAAAAAAAAAAGTTAAATATATTGAGAATTTTGTTTTAAAATTTTTTTAAAGGTTTTTTTTAACTACTTGCCAACCACTTACCCGCATTTTGTGGGCGAGCAGCAGCTCTTGGCAAAGTGGCGTAATCTGCATCACTTCCTGTTTTGGGGTGTCAACATGCCTGCGCCCCCCAATACCCCCCCGGTCGGTCCAGGGAGAGAAGAGAGAACACGGCACCGAGTAAAAGCACCACTACATTGTACACACACGTTAGATTAGCACATTTAACCCTTTGATTGCCCCGTCACCCAGCCAGTGCCATTAGTACAGTGTCAGTATATAGAATGTTTCACTGATCTCTGTATTCCTGCCACTAGTGACATCAGATAGTGTCAGGGTCAGTAAGCCCCTCCCAGCCAGGGTCAGCTGGCGTTAGATTGGCTGCACACTGTCGCACTCACGCTATAGGTCGCTGATCACCGCCATTACTAGTATAGTGTTTGTATGGATCAATATATTGATCATGAACAGAACTATACTAGTGCCGGCTTTGTATAGTGTCCCCAATACTCAGTGTTAGCCGGATCGGCCCGGTCACTGCCAGCACTAGTGTTCAGCCCCTCCACTGTTCTTCACAGAAGATTTGTACCAATTGTGGGCCAAGGCAATTTATACACCACAATACATGGCCGCCCCCCAAATTCAGCTCTTGTCACACAATTCACATGGAACTCTATCACCGTTTATGAAATTAAAACATTTTTGGGCCGAAACCCCAACATGGATATTACAGAAAAGAATGAATTGCAGTCATATTGGTCCGCAGACCCGATTCATCGTATGTCCGTGTTCTCTGCTGGTACATATATGTCCAACATGGACCAGCAATGTACTGGAACGTCGCTGGACTTGGAGTGGTTATACCGGGAGGATGCTTGCAGCTACAGGCATCATTCTAGTGCTGGTTTATTAGCTGGTGGGCGGCTTTCATGTAAAAGTAATCCTAGTGGCCAATTAGCTGCAGAATTGTGTTTACGAGCAGCGAGATGGGACATCATTTTACATGATTTCCTATAGCAGCAAATCTGATGAGATGAATGAAGTGGGTGTAAAGTGGAAGCAGTGGATGTGCAGGGAGCAGCATCTTGAGCACAAAGCACTTTATGTTGTGGATGGATTTGCACACGGTTCAGTTTCCTTCATTTATTGATAAACCCCATAAGACCAATGAAGTGGGTGTAAAGTGGAAGCAGTGGATGTGCAGAGAATAGGATTTGGCGCCCCGAGCTCTTTATCTCTGAATGTCTCCACATATTTGTAGTGTATTTGTGATGATTTCTGTGCACACACAATAGGACAGCGCTGTGACACATAATGCTCTTCTAGATGACAGGGAATCCTTCCCTTTGTTACAGCAGCAGTCCGCTAGAAGGTTTTTGTAGGTTTGGAGTTGTTACACATAGCGCGGGTTTTATCCATTTATAGTGATGACATCATTGCCCAAATCTGGGGGTCACCAGCCATTTCCACCCTTTACTCCCAGCTGGGGGGCTTTGTATCCATATACCAGATGTTCTACAGGACTAAATCTGCAATCAATGTTACTGCAAAATCAAAGGGGCCAAAACCCCTCCCCCGAGCAGTCATATATTTCTGTCCCCCTTGGTGGGAGTGGAGGTGACCCCTCTATAAGGATCTACAGTCCATACACACCCAGCACAAGGCCGGGGTCACACTACCAGACGCTTCTCGGGCTGCAGTTCCTCTGAGCTCCACAAGGTGGGGATCTCACTTCTACCCAGACAGGAAGTCTCTATGGAAGACAGACAGGAAGTGATGTCAGACAGGAAGTGATGTCAGGTACAGACAGGAAGTTCCATGAATAAGGAAGTAGAGAGGAGACATTCCTGGATCTGGCATCAGAGGAGGTAATACGTAGATGAACCCCTTCAGGGGGAGGAGTTGATGATAATATATTTGCTCCCAAAGCTGGCCTACATGGTTCAGTTTTATCGTTCAGCCAGCGGGATGACCATAAAAACTGAAGCGATTCCCCCATCGACACATTGGAGGTGGATGGGGGAATCCTCCCCACTGCACTCTTGTATTCTGACAATGGGGGGACTCCTCCGCTCTCAGAATACACGGATCAGCACTGAAGCTATTGGCTGCAGCCGCTGGGGGAGTGGCTTTTATCCGGCAGTGGCCACACATGGATGGAAATGTGAGCGATCCCTGCTGAACCAGCTGAATTTCCATGGATCTATGGTCACCTTCAGTGACTTCCTCCCCTCCCCCTCATCTCCTTCATGATGGAAGTCATGCTGAGATCATCTCCCATTGGCTGAGCAATATTCTCATTTGTCTCTCAGCTCCTTCTTGCTATTCCTCGTCCTGCCTGTTGTTTCCTTGGATTGATTTTCTGTGTAGTGACCCCGGCTTGGTCTCTTGGATGCGCTCGTCTGTTGCTTGCCCTGACCTTTCTCCTGATTCCTGGACCTCCTCCTCATCTCTCCTCCATATCCTCTTACACAGCTTTTCTCCACACCTGCAGTGACCCTGGGGGGAGGAAACTTGGCACCAGCACGCCGCCAAATCCATCCCCACCATTAGGGGCTCTGGAGACAATTGTCTGCTATTTACACTCCGTTCCCCCGCACGTCACCTGATCATATGACAGCTTACTTCCACAGATTCCGGACAGATTTCTGGATGGTAAAGGTCAAAGGTCACTCAGTTGAGGAGAGGTAGGACGCACCCAGGAACAAAGATTTGGTTTGCATGGGAGCCTCATATAGCGGACCCCTCAAATGTCCCTCCATCCAGAGTCTATATGTCCTATGACATCACACTGACCTCACAGCTCCTCCCCCCAATGTCCCTCCATCCAGAGTCAGAGAATCCTATGACATCACACTGACCTCACAGCTCCTCCTCCCAATGTCCCTCCATCCAGAGTCAGAGAATCCTATGACATCACACTGACCTCACAGCTCCTCCTCCCAATGTTCCTCCATCCAGAGTCAGAGAATCCTATGACATCACACTGACCTCACAGCTCCTCCTCCCAATGTCCCTCCATCCAGAGTCAGAGAATCCTATGACATCACACTGACCTCACAGCTCCTCCCCCCAATGTCCCTCCATCCAGAGTCAGAGAATCCTATGACATCACACTGACCTCACAGCTCCTCCTCCCAATGTCCCTCCATCTGGCTTTTTCCCTGATGCTCTTAGGATGTGGGGCCCCTTGGTATCCTCACATGTAAAGTGGGACTGTTGGTCCTGCGTTGTATGTAATGACATCAGAATGCTGCAACAAGCCTATACCCTGCGTAGTGTGGGGGTCCTGTGGGGGGAATTATACCTCAGCCTGAAGTGGGGCTTTAATAAAATGGGGACCTGAATGGAGAGGTGAGGAGGATTCTGGGAATATCATTTGATGTGACTATTTGTGTTCAGATGTAGAGTTTTCCTCCTGTGAAGTCTGGAGATCATATGACATCACATTGCCTCCACCTCCCTCCCTGATAGAAGAGAGAAAGAAGAAGAAGATTCTAGAAGTCACCAGAGAGATCACTGAGCTGCTGACAGGAGAGGTGAGCGGTGCCGGGAATTCTGGGACATTCTCCAGTAACAGACAAGGGATGTGTCTGGATGGTGACTGTATCATTGTGTGTGTCAGGTTCCTATAAGGTGTCAGGGTGTCACTGTCTATTTCTCCATGGAGGAGTGGGAGTATTTAGAAGGACACAAGGATCTCTACAAGGACGTCATGATGGACAATCAGCCGCCCCTCACATCACCGGGTAAGAGGAGACTTTATTGTAAAGGAGAGAGCAGTACGGAGGATCCACCTAGATCCCCCATCATCTGATAAACACATAGAAACAATGGATTCAGTCAGTGTGTGTGTTTCCTACAGATGGATCCAGTCATGGGAACCCACCAGAGAGATGTCCCCGTCCTCTGTATTCCCGGGATTCCACACAGGAAGGTCACACCATCCCTCACCATCATCAGGTAGATGATGACAATTATTGGTAGTTGTGATTTATACACAGCATGTTTGTTACAATGAATGTTTTATTATATCTTTCAGAGTGGAATCCTCGGGGATGATAATATTGATGTTAAAGAAGAGTATAAAGAGGAGGATGAGGAGTATGGAGTGATGGAGGAGTTTTCAGAAGGACACAAGGAGATGATGGAGCCACCTAATACCAGGAACCCACCAGAGAGATGTCCCCGTCCTCTGTATTCCCGGGATTCCACACAGGAAGGTCACACCATCCCTCACTATTACAAGGTTGGTGGGATGGAGCATCTAGAACATGGACTTGTAAAGACAATGTGTGGATGTTTATGTGACCTTACATTTTACAGATGATATTTTCTCTCATTTCCTTGATTTAGAGTGGAGATCCAATCGATATAGAATTTGAGGTGAAAGCAGAAGAAGAAGAGGCGTATGTGAGGGATGATCAGCAGTCTATGGAGGAGGATGGAATAACGGGGACATTTATAGAGGAGGACACTCCTACAGAGATCAGCACAGGTGGGTCATGAACACTAAATCCATTCCTCCACCCATACTGCTCACTGATTGGTCCAGAGTAGGGCGGGGACTGGGTGATATCAGCCTGTAATCCCCTGGTCACTTTCCTGAGCTGTGTTCCCCGTCCTGTATTCCTGGATTTCTCTCTGATAATCTTCCTTCTCTGTGCTGCAGACACAATTTATGTATCTAGACTGGATTTATGGAGGTTCTGGGGTTCAGCTGGCAGCAAAATGTTGATTTTTCCTATAAGCATTGCATAATGTAGGCACCCAGGACATGTGACTGGGGTCTCCTGCCTTGTGCCTGACTCTTCCAGGGGACCTTCTCTGTTATCTGCTGGATGTGCCGGGTGGAGGGATATGTCTGTAGTGTCTCAGACCCAAGTCACTGAGTGCAGTCTCAGGAGATGGGAAGCAGCGGTGTGCGACCTACATAGTTACATAGTTAGTCTGGCTGAAAAAAGACATCCATCTAGTTGTACCATTAAAAATAAAAGTTATAATCCGACACCCACAGCTGATCCACCAGAAGGCAAAAACCCAGCAAAGCACGATCCAATCTGCTCCTGCAGGGGAAAAAATTCCTTCCTGACCCCCTGAGAGGCAATCGGATATTCCCTGGATCAACTTTCCCTATAAATGTTATATCCAGTTATATTCTGTGTATCCAAGAAAGAATCCAGGACTTTCCTACAGCAACCCCCCTTATGTATTATACATGGAGATCATATCCCCCTTATGTATTATACATGGAGATCATATCCCCCCCTTATGTATTATACATGGAGATCATATCCCCCCTTATGTATTATACATGGAGATCATATCCCCCCTTATGTATTATACATGGAGACCATATCACCCCTTATGTATTATACATGGAGATCATATCCCCCCTTATGTATTATACATGGAGATCATATCCCCCCTTATGTATTATACATGGAGATCATATCCCCCCTTATGTATTATACATGGAGATCATATCCCCCCTTATGTATTATACATGGAGATCATATCCCCCCTTATGTATTATACATGGAGATCATATCCCCCCTTATGTATTATACATGGTGATCATATCCCCCCTTATGTATTACAGTTGTGACCAAAATTATTCAACCCCCACTGAAATTGAGTGTTTTGGCCAGTTTGACATTGCTTTTGATCATTCAGTCATCTTGCTTACATTTACATTAAAGAGGCACTTGTAGGTCAGACAAATATAACATAACAGTTATAATGAAATAACCACAAATGTCTTTTCTGTGCTCACAGCATTATCAGTTTTATTCAACCCCCAAGTGACATTCAATCTTAGTACTTAGTACAGCATCCTTTTACAGTTATAACAGCTTTTAAACGTGAAGCATAGCTTGACACAAGTGTCTTGCAGCGATCTACGGGTATCTTCGCCCATTCTTCATGGGCAAAGGCCTCCAGTTCAGTCACATTCTTAGGCTTGCGCACTGCAACTGCTTTCTTTAAGTCCCACCAGAGGTTCTCAATCGGATTTAAGTCTGGTGACTGCGATGGCCACTCCAAAATGTTCCAGCCTTTCCTCTGCAACCATGCTCTAGTGGACTTGGAGGTATGCTTGGGATCATTGTCCTGTTGAAAGGTCCAACGTCTCCCAAGCCTCAGGTGTGTGACGGACTGCATCACGTTTCCATCCAATATCTCCTGGTACTGAAGAGAATTCATGGTACCTTGCACACGCTGAAGCTTCCCTGTACCTGCAGAAGCAAAACAGCCCCAAAGCATGATTGACCCTCCACCATGCTTCACAGTAGGCAAGGTGTTCTTTTCATCATAGGCCTTGTTCTTCCTCCTCCAAACATAGCGTTGATCCATGGGCCCAAACAGTTCTAATTTTGTTTCATCAGTCCACAGAACACTATCCCACAACTTTTGTGGTTTGTCCACATGGCTTTTGGCATACTGCAGTCGACTCTTCTTATTCTTTGGAGACAGCAAGGGGGTACGCCTGGGAGTTCTGGCACGGAGGCCTTCATTACGCAGTGTGCGTCTTATTGTCTGGGCTGAAACTTCTGTACCCACATCTGACAAATCTTTTCTCAGTTCCTCAGCAGTCACACGGGGACTTCTCTCCACTCTACGCTTCAGGTAGCGCACAGCAGTCGAAGTCAGCATCTTCTTTCTGCCACGACCAGGTAGCGTTTCAACAGTGCCCTTTGCCTTGAATTTGCGAATGATGCTTCCTAAGGTGTCTCTTGGTATGTTTAACATCTTTGCAATCTTCTTATAGCCATTGCCCTTCCTGTGAAGAGAAATCACCTCTTCTCTTGTCTTCCTGGACCATTCTCTTGCCTTCACCATGTTTGTAACCACACCAGTAAATGTCTAGAAGGAGCTGAGTATCACAGTCATTTTAAAGCTGCCTAATTGGTGCTTATTATGCTTGATTGCTGCTCGGTGACATCCACAGGTGTTTTCAATACCTGATGGAAAGCACCTGTATGAACCTCTGTTCTTCAGAGTGGTAGTCTTTAAGGGGTTGAATAATTGTGGCAATGAAGAAACCACATAAGAACCATTTACTACTGTATTACATAAACAATTGATGTCATTTTAGTTGCATTTGGGTAGTTACAACGTCCTTGTAGGATTTGATTCTGAATACAATTCCAAATGTACACTATAGTCCCTAAACCCCTTTACAGCATTGGGGGTTGAATAATTTTGGTCACAACTGTATACATGGAGATCATATCCCCCCTTATGTATTATACATGGAGATCATATCCCCCCTTATGTATTATACATGGAGATCATATCCCCCCTTATGTATTATACATGGAGATCATATCCCCCTTATGTATTATACATGGAGATCATATCCCCCCTTATGTATTATACATGGAGATCATATCCCCCCTTATGTATTATACATGGAGATCATATCCCCCCTTATGTATTATACATGGAGATCATATCCCCCCTTGTGTATTATACATGGTGATCATATCCCCCTTATGTATTAAACATGGAGATCATATCCCCCCTTATGTATTATACATGGAGATCATATCCCCCCTTATGTATTATACATGGAGATCATATCCCCCCCCTTATGTATTATACATGGAGATCATATCCCCCCTTGTGTATTATACAGGGATATCATATCCCCCCTTATGTATTATACATGGAGATCACATCCCCCTTATGTATTATACATGGTGATCATATCCCCCCTTATGTATTATACATGGAGATCATATCCCCCCTTATGTATTATACATGGAGATCATATCCCCCCCTTATGTATTATACATGGAGATCATATCCCCCCTTATGTATTATACATGGAGATCATATCCCCCCTTATGTATTATACATGGAGATCATATCCCCCTTATGTATTATACATGGAGATCATATCCCCCCTTATGTATTATACATGGAGATCATATCCCCCCTTATGTATTATACATGGAGATCATATCCCCCCTTATGTATTATACATGGAGATCATATCCCCCCCTTATGTATTATACATGGAGATCATATCCCCCCCTTATGTATTATACATGGAGATCATATCCCCCCCCTTATGTATTATACATGGAGATCATATCCCCCCCCTTATGTATTATACATGGAGATCATATCCCCCCTTATGTATTATACATGGAGATCATATCCCCCCTTATGTATTATACATGGAGATAATATCCCCCCTTATGTATTATACATGGAGATCATATCCCCCCTTATGTATTATACATGGAGATCATATCCCCCTTATGTATTATACATGGAGATCATATCCCCCCTTATGTATTATACATGGAGATCATATCCCCCCTTATGTATTATACATGGAGATCATATCCCCCCTTATGTATTATACATGGAGATCATATCCCCCCTTATGTATTATACATGGAGATCATATCCCCCTTATGTATTATACATGGAGATCATATCCCCCCCTTATGAATTATACATGGAGATCATATCCCCCCTTATGTATTATACATGGAGATCATATCCCCCCTTATGTATTATACATGGAGATCATATCCCCCTTATGTATTATACATGGAGATCATATCCCCCCCTTATGTATTATACATGGAGATCATATCCCCCTTATGTATTATACATGGAGATCATATCCCCCCTTATGTATTATACATGGAGATCATACCCCCCCTTATGTATTATACATGGAGATCATATCCCCCCTTATGTATTATACATGGAGATCATATCCCCCTTATGTATTATACATGGAGATCATATCCCCCCTTATGTATTATACATGGAGATCATATCCCCCCTTATGTATTATACATGGAGATCATATCCCCCCCTTATGTATTATACATGGAGATCATATCCCCCCCTTATGTATTATACATGGAGATCATATCCCCCCCCTTATGTATTATACATGGAGATCATATCCCCCCCCTTATGTATTATACATGGAGATCATATCCCCCCTTATGTATTATACATGGAGATCATATCCCCCCTTATGTATTATACATGGAGATCATATCCCCCCTTATGTATTATACATGGAGATCATATCCCCCTTATGTATTATACATGGAGATCATATCCCCCCCTTATGAATTATACATGGAGATCATATCCCCCCTTATGTATTATACATGGAGATCATATCCCCCCTTATGTATTATACATGGAGATCATATCCCCCTTATGTATTATACATGGAGATCATATCCCCCCCTTATGTATTATACATGGAGATCATATCCCCCTTATGTATTATACATGGAGATCATATCCCCCCTTATGTATTATACATGGAGATCATACCCCCCCTTATGTATTATACATGGAGATCATATCCCCCCCTTATGTATTATACATGGAGATCATATCCCCCCTTATGTATTATACATGGAGATCATATCCCCCCCTTATGTATTATACATGGAGATCATATCCCCCCCTTATGTATTATACATGGAGATCATATCCCCCCTTAATCTCCTCTTCTCAGTAGAGAATACATTCAGTTCCTCTAATCTTTCCTCATAGCTGATCTCCTCCATGCCTCGTATCAGTTTGGTTGCCCTTCTCTGCACTTTCTCCAGTTCCCCAATGTTCTTTTTGTGAATTGGAGCCCAAAACTGAAGTGCATATTCCAGATGAGGTATTAGTAATGATTTGTACCGGGGGGGGGGAGGGGGGGGTGATATCTCTGTCTCTGGAGTCTTTTCCTCTCCTAATACAAGAGAGGATTTTGCTCGCTTTAGAACCCGCAGCTTTGCATTGCTGCCATTGTTAAGCTTGTGATCTACTAGAACACCCAGATCCTTCACCATTGACCCCCCCAGATCCTTCTCCACCATTGATACCCCAGATTCTTCTCCACTACTGACCCCCCCCAAATCCTTCTCCACTACTGACCCCCCCCAGATCCTTCTCCACAATTGCATCCCAGATTCTTCTCCACCATTGACCCCCCCAGATCCTTCTCCACTATTGACCCTGCAGATCCTTCTCCACCATTGAGCCCCCAGTTGTACCCCCTAGTATGTATGATGCATTTTCTTAGCCCCCAATTGCAGAACCTTACATTTATCACCATTAGCCCTCATTGGCCCCATAGTCCCCCAATTACACAGAGCATTGAGGTCGGCTTGTAAGTTGGAGACATCCTGTAAGGACGTTATTCCCCGGCACAGCTTGGTGTCATCTGCAAAGACTGGAATGGGGTTTATAATCTCACACCCCATATTGTTTATATATATATTAATAAGTAAGGGTCCCAACACTGAACCTGGGGGTACCCCACTAATAACACTGAACCTTGGGGTACCCCACTAACAACACTGAACCTTGGGGAACCCCACTAATAACACTGACCCTTGGGGTACCCCACTAATAACACTGAACCTTGGGGTCCCCCACTAGTAACACTGAACCTTGGGGTACCCCACTAATAATACTGAACCTTGGGGTACCCCACTAATAATACTGAACCTTGGGGTTCCCCACTAATAATACTGAACCTTGGGGTACCCCACTAATAACACTGAACCTTGGGGTCCCCCACTAGTAACACTGAACCTTGGGGTACCCCACTAATAATACTGAACCTTGGGGTTCCCCACTAATAACACTGAACCTTGGGGTACCCCACTAATAACACTGAACCCTGGGGTACCCCACTAACACTGAACCTTGGGGTACCCCACTAATAACACTGAACCTTGGGCTACACCACTGACACCCCCAGACCATTCAGAGTATGAATCATTAACCACTACTCTCTGAATATGATCTTTCAGCCAGTTTACATACTCCTGACCCCTGCACTATATACTCTATGTTGTACATTACATACTCCTGACCCCTGCACTATATACTCTGTGTTGTACATTACATACTCCTGACCCCTGCACTATATACTCTGTGTTGTACATTACATACTCCTAACCCCTGCACTCTATACTCTATGTTGTACATTACATACCCCTGACCCCTGCACTATATACTCCATGTTGTACATTACATACTCCTGACCCCTGCACTATATACTCTATGTTGTACATTACATAGTCCTGACTTCTGCTCCCCCCTCCCCCCACTGCTATATATACACATAATATGGATTCTCTTTTGTTCCCCCCATTTCCTCCCAGCTGGACATTTTATATCGGATGATGTGATTGGAGCACAGACTTTTACATGGTGATAATAATGTGATAACATCCTCCAACTTTGGACCCTTAAACAGAAAGTGATAATGAGGGAGGAGTCAATACCCCAATGATGGTGGTCTTCAGGATCAGTCCAGTCTTCATCTTGGTTGTTCTCTCCCCATCCTCACTCTCTGACCTCTGGTGGGGCTCAGCCCCGCTGTTCTTCATGACTAAATCATGGAGTAAATAAGGAAGTGCAGTACTTCTTGTGTTGGGAAGATGGCGATGAGTGATAGAGGGGGTGGGGACCCTTGTCCTATAATCCCCTCATCACTGTCCCTCCTATAAAAGACAGTTCTGGTTGTTTCCTCATTCTCTGACTAAGGTCCATGAATAAAGAAATGACCTGGCAGGAGATCAGAGGAGCCATTTCCTAGTTCCCTTGAGGGTGGAATTGTAAGCTCCTCAGAGACCAAGCTGCCTGATGTGGGCGGAGTCCTGGTTTGGGGGAACCAATCAGCTCCTGTCTAGTAATCCTCTTTGTCTTTGTATTTTAGTCCATGGCCGGGAGATGAGGAAAACCTCCGAGGATTGTCTCACTTTGTCTCCAGACTGGAAAGTAGAAGATGAGGACATCACACAGTATAGTCCAGGAGAAAACCCGGCTCCCTCCAATGTCCATCCGGCACCACCCAGTGTAGATGGACTGTGCGGGACCGGGCCGGCCTTCCAACAGGGAAGAGCTTCTCCTGTACTGAGTGCGGGAAAGGTTTCCATTATAAATCCCAACTTAATAGGCATAAAAGATGTCACACGGGGGAGAAGCCGTATTCCTGTCCAGAGTGTGGGAAATGTTTTTCACATAAGTGCCATCTTGACATACATCAGAGAACTCACACGGGGGAGAAGCCATATTCCTGCCCTGAGTGCGGGAAATGTTTTTCACAGAAGTCCAGTCTTTACAAACATCAGAGATCTCACACAGGAGAGAAGTTCTATTCCTGTCCTGAGTGCGGGAAATGTTTTTCACATAAGTCACATCTTGACACACATCAGAGATCGCACACAGGGGAGAAACCGTATTCCTGTTCTGAGTGCACAAAATGTTTTTCACAGACGTCCAGTCTCTACAAACATCAGATATCTCACATGGGGGAGAAGCCATATTCCTGTCCTGAGTGCGGGAAACATTTTGCACTGAAGTACCAACTTTACACACATCAAAGAATGCACACGGGGGAGAAACCGTATTCCTGTCCTGTGTGTGGGAAATGTTTTTCATGGAAGTTCCATCTTTCCAGGCATCAGAGATCTCACACGGGGGAGAAGCCGTATTCCCGTCCTGAGTGTGGGAAACATTTTGCACAGAAGTACCAACTTTACACACATCAGAGAATGCACACAGGGGAGAAGCCGTATTCTTGTCCTGAGTGCGGGAAATGTTTTTCTGTGAAGTGCCATCTTTCCAAGCATCAAAGATCTCACATGGGGGAGAAGCCATATTCCTGTCCTGAGTACGGGAAATGTTTTGCACAAAAAACAGATCTTGTCACACATGAAAGGTCTCACACGGGTGAGAAGCCGTATTCCTGTCCTGAATGCGGGAAATGTTTTTTAGACAAGTCCAATCTTTACAAACATCAGAGATCTCATACAGGGGGAGAAGCCGTATTCCTGTCCTGAATGTTGGAAATTTTTTTCAGAGAAGTCCCATCTTTCCATACATCAGAGATCTCACATGGGGGAGAAGCCGTATTCTTGTCATGAGTGCGGAAAATGTTTTTCCACAGAAGTCCCATCTTTCCATACATCAGAGATCTCACATGGGGGAGAAACCGTATTCCTGTCCTGAGTGTGGAAAATGTTTTTCACAGAACTCCTAGCTTTACAAACATCAGAGATTGCACACGGGAGAAGCTGCTTTCTACTGCTTAGTGAGGGAAATGTTCCTCACTGAAGTCCTGTCTTCCTGTACATCAGGGATCCCACACAACCCTGGAGGTGTATTAGTGCCTTGAGTGCGGGAAATGTCTTCTAGATGAATGTTGCTGGACATCCCAGCTCTCGTGGGGAAGAAGCACACCCTGATATACACCTCAGATATACTCCATGGCTGATCATCATGGAAAGAACAGTTCATAAGGAGATCAGAGGTCCCCAAAGACATGGATGAAGTGTGGGACCGGGTTGGCCATTGATGGTAGAAGAAGAATAAAAATGGAGTCCTGCCCTGTGATTGGCTGAGTACATTTGTGGTGGGAGAATTCACAAACACTTGGAGGTCTATTATTCATACTTTGTGGACAAATGTTCCAAGCACTCATTAGGCCCACAGTTGGAGGTGAGGACAATACTTGCATAGTGGGGGATCACTGAAGAGGTGGGTGGTAATAAAATGTCCCAATTCTAGAAGAGTGACTGATGGTGTACACATGGAAGCAATGGAATTGTGTGTATACCGGGAATGAAGGAGTGATTGGTGAATGCACATATTGGGACTTTCCCGTGTCTTTCTCCATACATGTTTCTTGTATGTTTCCCGTGATACAAAAGTCTGTGTATATGATCGGCACATGATGGTCTGTCTATGACAAACGTTTCATTGATCTGATCATTTCCATGGTGATTGTGGACACATTGGCCCTGATTTACTAAGACGTGAGTCTACCAGCAGACTCTGACCATTCAGGCAGACTCAGTTAAATCAATGAGGACCTGTCAGTCTGCTGAGCGGCGTCTAGCAATCTCATTGATGAACGTCTACTTTATTATTAGTAAATGTGGAATCACGTCTGGCACATTTTTAGGTGCAATACCAGATATGTTCGCTAGATGGCGCACAAGCGCGGGCTTTGTACCATTGGAGCTTTCCTGTTGGCATAAGACAGTGGTTCTCAACCTGTGGGCCGTGACCCCTTTGGGGGTCGAACAACACTTTCACAGGGGTCGCCTAAGACCATCGGAAAACACATATTTCCGATGGCCTTAGGAACCGAGACACCGCTCCTCTATCCGTCTCCAGGTGTGGGCGGGATGACATGCCGTCCCTGTCATCTGGACACACCCCTGGGATCAATCCTCACCGGTGATTGGCCACCGGAACTGTAGCTCAGGAGAGGCACACAGGCGGCCAATCACTGGCGAGGAGGTGGAGCTTGGAGAGGAGGAGCCGAGCGGCACCGCGAAGATCGAGCGAGTGAAGAGGAGGAGAGCGGCCGGGAAGGAAGACATCTGACCGGTAAGTGTCTGTACCATGGGAGAGGGAGGGAGCGAGCGAGCCCAGGCTGGAGCAGGGGTCGGCAAGGTAAGTATCATTGGTGTCAGTGGGAGGAATAGTGCCCAATCATTAGTGTCACTAATATGGGGCACTATTCCTCCCCCCACTGACACCAACGATGGGGCACTATTCCTCCCCCCACTGACACCAACGATGGGGCACTATTCCTCCCACTGACACCAATGATGGGGCACGATTCCTCCCACTGACACCAATGATGGGACACTATTCCCCCCACTGACACCAATGATGGGGCACTATTCCTCCCTTCACTGATACCAATGATGGGGCACTATTCCTCCCACTGACACCAACGATGGGGCACTATTGCTCCTCCTGATACCAACGATGGGGCACTATTCCTCCCACTGACACCAACGATGGGGCACTATTCCTCCCACTGACACCAACGATGGGGCACTATTCCTCCCCCCACTGATACCAATGATGGGGCACTATTCCTCCCACTGACACCATAGGCACTCTCTGAATTGGTACTCTCACACCAAGGACATTCCATTATTCAGCAATGATTAGATTAACTTTTTTTTAGCACCATTTACCAGTTTACATCATCATTAATGGGCAGCACAGTGGCTTAATGGTTAGCACATCTGCCTTGCAGTAAATGGGTCATGGGTTCAATTCCTGACCATGGCACCTCCTGCATGGAATTTGCATGTTCTCCCTGCGCTTGCATGGGTTTCCTCTGAGTATTCCAGTTTCCTCCCACACTCCAAAGACATGCTGGTAGGTGTATTGATTCCTCTCCAAATTGGCCCTAGTGTATGAATGTGAGTTAGGGACCTTAGATTGTACACCCCTTGAGGGTTAGGGACAGATGTGAATGTACAATATATGTGTAGAGCACATTGACAGCACTGTATGTTCTGTCTTGGCATCGGTTGTACTTGTGGTGAGATTCGTTTAGACCCGGTCTGTAAGAATGTGTGCAGCAAGTTGAATGATCGCCTTCACAGATAGTTTACTCAATGAATACAACTTCAGAGGTGTCTTCCAATGCTTCTTTATGCTTCCAGGTAGCAAAGGTATGAACATAAAGGTGTTTTCATAGGTCCATTTCCAGTGATGTCACACAGCTTCCTCACTCTACAGTGTCTTCATAACCACTAAACAAAAGGGGCGTTACAACAGGAAATGGAGGGAGGAAGCAACCAACTAGTCAGAAACAGCAGGGGTGTGTGTTTTAACATGTAATAACAACTGCTAAACAGTAAAGCTGCGTGGCAGCACACTGTAAGAGTACCTAAAATAAATAAATGATTGCACTTTTTGGATTTTCCATGCGTTGATGATTGATAACATGCATTTATAGCGCTGCACTATTACTGTAACATATTTCTATTCTGGGACTGTTGCCAATACCCTGAGTGCTAGCTGCTACCTTCATATCTATACCTAGATTTATATTCATCTTGTGTAATACCATTTTAGTAGTCTATATAATTTGACCAGAGCTCGCTGTTTCATTATTTGTAAACAATGTAACTATTCTACATTGCAGCTCAAACTCTGTCTCCTCCAGTGGCTGAGTGGTTAGAACTCAGAACTTACAGCACTTGGATCATGGGATCTAATCCCAGTCATGGCTGCATCTCAGTTTGCATGCTTTCTCTGCACGGGTGTGTTTCTGCCAACACTCCAAAGACATGCTGTTAGGTTAATTGGGCCTAGTATATGTAAAAAATCGGTCGTTCAATCAGACGACGTTACCACCAACAGCAAAAAAATCATTTGATTTTCGTCCCGTCTGCGGCCGGCATTTTTACTTCTGTCCCTTGCAGAGAGCTCTGCTATTATATTTTACATGAAAAGTATTGCGGTTTCCACATTGTATCCATTTCGGATAAAGATGTTTTTATTCGGATACAAATAGATACATTGTTGCAACCGCAAGACTTTTCATGTAAAATATAATAGAGGACTGGAATTCTTCTTCTTCCCAACCTTACCAATAGAAAAAATGTGTCAAAACCCCGATTAAACGGCCAACCAATTAAACCACTAACGGTGCAAAGATTGGCCGATTTTTTTTTTCGGATGATTTTCGACCCATCTATGGCCTGCATTAGATTGTAAGCTCCTTGACATTTGTGAATACTCAAAATATGGAGATCAATTTCCAGGGTTCTGTCAGTGCCAGGAATATAGATCAATTAATTACGATTTTGGCTACTGACTAGAAAGTGGAAAGGGAGTGAATCTTACCTGCGTCCTGTTCTTCTGACAAGTTTGAAATTTTAAATTTTCCTTCTGTTTATATTTCATTACAACTTTATCTTCTCTAAGGCTGCGTTCACACTAGCTTTGTCAGCAGGCATCAGACAGGCATTTGGGAAGCGTTTTTATGCTTCTCAATCGCCTATGAAAATTCTGCACATGGCAGCACACAGTGTTGTTCACACTGAAGCGTTAGCATTGCGTCATGGCAAAACTGGTGCCTCATGTCGAGTCAGGAGGAGTTGAAGCCTCGCATTCAAGTCTATGGTGCCGCTCCTCAAATGCCTGGCAGACGTTTGTGGTGTGGTTGTGAGGCGTTTTCGGAGCGTCAATACCATTTAACTTTATTACAGGCATTTGTGGTGCAGTTTTAATGCTTGGTAAATGCTTATCACATGCCTCAAAACCGCACATAGGGCGTTTGGGGAGCATTTGTGGAGCATTAAAACTGCTTCCCAAACACCTGTCCAATGCCATGTGGGCGTATGGCAAGAGTTAGAAATAAAGTCACGTGTGAAAGAGCCCTTAAATCTCTCTCCTTATACAACTTGTCCCCTCCCCCGTCTTCACCTGTTCCCTCCCCCGCCCTCCTGTCATCACCTATTCCCTCCCCCGCCCCCCCTGTCATCACCTGTTCCCCTCCCCCCCTGTAATCACCTGTTCCCCTCCCCCACCCCCCCTGTCATCACCTGTTCCATCTGCAAATCTATGTATCCCCGCCCCACTCTTTGTATATAACTATTTCCTGATCAAGTGAATGCGTCTCATTTCCTATCACCTCCAGCTCAGATCTCACATTATTATACGATTGCTGATTGTATCTCACCTCTAGTCTGATTGAATTCACAATTCCTGGTCAGTCCCGTTCCCTGACCTATAATAACCTTTAAGGCCAGTTCACACTACATGTGTTTCAGTTGCTTTTTTTGTATCCAAAACACACAGAAAGAAGGTTATATGGTTCTCAATGTCATAGTTCACATCAGCGCTTGCAGTTCCAGTGCGTTGCAGGTGCTGCCAAAATAGTCAAACAGGCTGCATTGTTTATGCATAGACCTGTACAGGAATACGGTAAAACGCCCTGGAACGCACTAAAACGCACATGTCCTTAATTCAATTTTAGAAAAAGAGAGGGGAAAAAAGTAACTGGAATGCATAAAAAAAATGCACTGGAAGTCAAAAACGCATCCAAACTGCACTGGAACACACCAAAAATACATCCAAAATGCTCAGGAAGACGCTAAACATGCATCAAAAAAGTGCATGCAAAAACGCATCTGGAACACATCTAGACTGTTCCTATAGTGTGAACTGGCCCTTAGGACTTGTTCACACCATTTGTGGTGCAGAAACGCATGCAAGAGCACGCATTGTCCAGCACAGCAAAGAAATGCAATACCCTCTGCAGATGTGCGCAGGTACCATGATGAAAACTTAATTGCACCTCCACATGTCTAGTAAACACAGATGCATTCACAGCCACCAAAACGCATGGCACCACACTACTGTGCGGTTAGGTGCAACACACTTTTACAATAACATGCCTGCAGTATTTTTGCATGTTCCCACACATTAGGCAGCTCATTGAAATGAATGAGCTGAGGAAAAAAAAAGTAAAAAATGCCCCATTCACACAGGTCCTCTGGCCTGTACAGCATGAATGAGGGGGTTGTTCATGTGGCTAGAGCCACCTGTTACACTATGGGGACACAGCAGCTGTATGAACACAGGTTGTCATCTGACAGGTGTGAAGGCATGGGAAAGTGGCCCTGAATGCTCACTGTCTGTTCAGGGCTGTACACCTGCACCCATATGCTTGTCAAATTATGACCTGTAGCATTTCCATAGTGTAACATAGGTTGCCTGCAAACGGCGATAGCCACAAAAACAACCACTGATTCCCACTCTACAGGCCACAGCACCCATGTGAATGAGCCCCAAGACCTCCATTACACACACAGCTTTATTTATGAACTCAGTACAGTTTTATCATTTAGATTTCACAGGAATATGGTTGGGATTATGTCCATTAATAATGTTTTTAGTGTATTTTTACCATAAATATAATTTGGATATTTTCTCTGGCGGTGGGGGGTTGTCAGGTATGCTGTATGGGGCCCCATGATATCTAACAGTGGCCCTGGGTGTATGCTTGTGTCTGTGCCACCTGTATAGTTAGGAAGAACCTTGAACCTCTGCTATGTACCTCAATGGATCTAGGAAATGGACACGTTTCCTCCTGAAGATACAACCATTATTAGTAATGTTTCCCCGGCCAATGAGGATCAGCTCCTCGGTGAAGAACAGCGATCTCGCCATGTCCAGATGTGGTCTGGAATTCCACAAAAGAACAATTCACAAAACTAAAAAATAGACTTGCAAATTACCACTAAACTCTACTAACCACACTCCCATCCACTACCACTTCCGGGTGTGTGCAAACGTCCTTCTGCCAACGTCATGACGTATTTCCAGTATGACAGCTGCTCTAGTGCCTCCAACAGCCGTCTTGGCATTTATTTGTGCACCATAGCAATTTTACATGCGGCTCCATTGTGTATATGACATTCGCAAATATATGTTTGCAGTTCTATTGTGGATTTGGCATTGGTGAATGTATGCTTGCAGCTATACTGTGTATATGACATTGGTGAATGTATGCTTGCAGCTATACTGTGTGTATATGACATTGGTGAATGTATGCTTGCAGCTCTACTGTGTATATGACATTGGTGAATGTATGCTTGCAGCTATACTGTGTATATGACATTGGTGAATGTATGCTTGCAGCTATACTGTGTATATGACATTGGTGAATGTATGCTTGCAGCTCTACTGTGTATATGACATTGGTGAATGTATGCTTGCAGCTATACTGTGTATATGACATTGGTGAATGTATGCTTGCAGCTCTACTGTGTATATGACATTGGTGAATGTATGCTTGCAGCCAGGGTGGATAAAAATCAATGATTTTTTTTTTAAAAATTAAAAAAATCAGATTTTTTTGATTTATATAGGATTTTTTTTATTTAAATCGGATTTTTTTTAATTTAAATCGGAATTTTTAAAATAAAATGCTTTTTGAGGAAAATATATTACCATCCAAAGGTTATTCCATCATGAAATAAAGATTTGTTTTTTAATTTTGTAGAATAAGGCTGTATATGTTTAATTTGTTTGGTAAATAAATTCCATGAATCCATTCACAATGTCACGCTCTTCCAGAGGTTTTTGTAAGATTATTGGGCAGTTTCTCTGCCTACAAGATATTATCACAGATGTTGGTTTACTTTTGCAGTTCTCAAAACTGAATTTGACTCAGCAGACATCACATGCCTCTTCTTCACAGCAAAAATGTTATAACATGAACAGAGTTAAGAAAAAGACCTTCATCCTAACTTCTACAAACCTATGAATACAGAATCAACCCCTTCAGTGCTAAGTTTCTAGAAGTTCAGTGAATAGAATAGAAATAATATTTTTCTGATTGTTTGGAGTGGAATAGATCTGCACAAGAAGAAAGTGAAACTAAGTGTGAGGAGGAAGGGGCTGACAGTCTAAGTTTCTTCAAATATATATATTTTGTTTAGCCAAATTAGTTAAAAAACATGGATGTTTGTTTCAGCAAATAACATATTCTGTAATGTTATTGTTTCAGTTGAATAAATCTATATAAATTGTTATTATTAAGGTAATGATTATTTTTCTCCTTCCTAAGTACAACAGAAAAGTTGTTCAAATATGAATGATTAACCTATTAAACTGGGGATAAAAAACTAACATGAAAAGTTGTTATTCTAAAAATCTTCATCTACTTGCATATTAAAGTTATACCGGCAAGAATTAGTCTTTATGTAGAAAACTAGGATTTAAATCAAGCCTCACTGACTAGTGATTTAAATCAGTTTGATTTAAGTAAAATCCACCCTGCTTGCAGCTATACTGTGTATATGACATTGGTGAATGCATGTTTGCAGCTATACTGTGTATATGACATTGGTGAATGTATGCTTGCAGCTATACTGTGTATATGACATTGGTGAATGTATGCTTGCAGCTATACTGTGTATATGACATTGGTGAATGTATGCTTGCAGCTATACTGTGTATATGACATTGGTGAATGTGTGCTTGCACTATACTGTGTATATGACATTGGTGAATGTATGCTTGCAGCTCTACTGTGTATATGACATTGGCGAATATATATTTGCCAGTAAAGGCCCAAAGTCAACATAAATTGGAGGCCCAATTTATTACTGTTAAGAGGATTGTAGAAAAAGAATAGCTAGCTGCACATTGAACACGACCTATTCATTGGTACAGAACATGATCTTGTGGTGCAATAGAGGGCTTTTGGTTTGTTTGGACATACTTGCACATGTGCGCTCTAACAAGGAAGATTTGGGCATATTATATAGCTAACAACAATAAGTGTTAGGGGTGCTAGTACATTTATTTATGGTACTTATATAGCGCTGTCAATTTACACAGTGCTTTACATATATATATTGTAAATTCACATCAGTCCTTAACCCTCAAGGGGTGTACTATCTAAGGTCCCTAACTTACATTCATATATATACTAGGGCCAATTTTGACAGGATCCAATTAACCTACCAGCATGTCTTTAGAGTGTGGAAGGAAACAGGAGTACCCAGAGGAAACCCACACAGACACAGGGAAAACATGCAAACTCCAGGCAGGAGGTGCCATGGTTGGGATTTGAACCAACAACCCTAGTACTACCAGGCAGAAGTGCTAACAATTTAGCCACTGTGCTACATTCACCTAGAACATGAAATAATCCCCCCCCAAAAAAATACATAGTCCAAATGTTTATTGATCAAATACACATTCCACATTTATTTGGACAGCAACAACAAGTAGGTACATTTAATTTCTTGGTAAAAAAAAAAAAAAAAAAAGCAGGATTGATGTTGCTAAAATAGAACAGTCCTGCTCATAAGAGCTTACAATCTAAAAGATTATACTTCTAATGAACTGTGCTTTCACAGGTTACAGCAGGAAACAAACAGTTAATATAAATCACGTATTAGGCTTATCTATCCACAAAACAAGCTGCAGATCAAAATATCAATATAAAAATACATACGTGCCAAAATAACACCTCCCACCTCCCCAAATCCCCGACACATACATTTCTTATCAGGTTTGTCTGAAAACTGCATTTCAGTCTAAATAAAGCAAACTTGGAAGAGCAGAGCAATGGACATGTGTTAGGATTACAATGCAAAGATAATAAACACACAATCATTGTACAATAACACACAAACACACCTTAGAAGAAAGAACATGCAAAACATTTACAGCCCACATCAAAACACAGCATGAGTGTGGCCTGGGGCAATTCACCACAATATCTCTTCCTCCCCCAAACACAGCGTGAGTGTGGCCTGGGGCAATTCACCACAATATCTCTTCCTCCCCAAACCACCACAGACAAGGACTTGCAGAAATAATGTAGCCTGTGCAAGGAAAAAATCAGCCCCAACTGCATCTCTTTATATAAGGTAGGCCACACCCACCACTGTCATTCATTGGGTCAGAGAAAGTGTTTGCACCTGATGAATCCTCTTCCCACCTGCGGTAACCCTTGGTATACAGGCCCCACAAATTAGAGTCAGAAAGAAAGCCACAGTGACGTGTACCTGTGCAGCATACAACAGAACATTGAACAGGGATGTGAAAGGGAACCCTATTGGCAATATTTCTTGGCTCTATGGGCACACTTCACTCCAGATTATCGCATGAGTTAAGGCAGTCACATGACCACATCTCGCATGCAATACTGAAAATGTCAATTCACTTTTGCTAGTATGCGGCATTTCCCATAAATCGGAAAAACACTCAGGAAATCAAACATAAAAAGGCCTTACACTGCGGTCACATCAAAGCCGATTTGGCATTGTAACCCGTGTGTGTCACCTTGTGTGTCTGTACCCAGGCCAAACATTCCAGGGGGTGGAGACTTCTGATCCGGGCCATATGGGGGATTTCTGTTATCATTATGATTTAAAAAGGAGCCAAACAACTATGTGATTATAAATGGCTTCATATGATCACTATCCCAATAAAAGACAGTTTTTTGGCAGATCAGTCATATTTGCAATATGAATACCAAAATGTCACAATTTCTGCCAGGGTATGCAAACTTTTGAACACAACTGTGTATATATATATATATGTCTATATGTATGTGTGTGTGTGTGTGTGTATATATATATATATATATACTGTATATGTGTGTGTGTTTATGTATATATAGTGTGTATATATAATAAAATATATAATGCTCAGTACATAATTGTCATAAAATAATGATGTTGATCACTGAAATTAATAACAAAAGTATGAATACAAATACACCGTGTTTCAAATTATTATGCAAATTATATTTTTGTCATTTCCCTCAATAATTGATGTAAATAATAGTCGGCATAATTCTCAGGTTACAACTATTAAGAGTACAATTCACATTTTATTGAACAAACCTCCTAATGATAACAGGATTTTTGTTCCAAATTATTCCGCACAGGAAGTTTCAAAACACTTTATAGGTTGTAAAGCACTGAAAATTGTCATTTGTTGTGTTTGCAGCATATTTACTGAAATCAAAAGCTATTTCAATCAAACTTTTAACAACATTGTAACTTTGTAAACATTTGAAGCGGTCACGTTACATTGTAACATAGGACCCCTTATCTGATAGCAGATCACAAGTCTTGCATCCATTGAACTTGGGAGTTTTTGGACAGTTTCTGCTTGAATTTGTTTGCAAGATGTCAGAATAGCCTCCCAGAGCTGCTGTTTGGATGTAAACTGCCTCCCACCCTCATAGATCTTTTGCTTGAGGATGCTCCAAAGGTTCTCAATAGGATTGAGCCAGGGGAGGATGGAGGCCACACCATGACTCTCTCTCCATTTATCCCCATAGCAGCCATTGATGCAGAGGTATTCATTGCAGCATGAGATGGTGCATTGTCATGCATGAAGATGATTTTATTACAGAAAGCAGAGTTCTTCCTTCTGTACCAGGGAAGAAAGTGGTCAGTCATAAACTCCACATACTTTGCAGAGGTCATCTTTACACCTTCGGGGACCCTAAAGGGGCCGACCAGCTCTGTTCCCATGATTCCGGCCCAAAACATGACTCCACCACCACCTTGCTGACGTCACAGCCTTGTTGGAACAGGGTGGCCGTCCACCAACCATCCACTACTCCATCCATCTGGACCATCCAGGGTTGCACGGCACTCATCAGTGAACAGGACTGTTTGAAAATGAGTCTTCATGTATTTTTCTGCCCAATGCAGCCGTTCCTGCTTGTGAGCATTGGTTAGGGGTGGCCGAATAGAAGGTTTATGCACAGTTGCAGGACTCTGGAGGACTCTACACCTTGATTTCCGTGGGACTCCAGAGGCACCAGCAGCTTCAAATATCTGTTTGCTGCTATGTAATGGGATTTTAGCAGCTGCTCTCTTGATCCGATGCATGGATCTGGCAGAAATCTTCCTCAATGTGCCTTTATCTGCACCAACCCGTCTGTGCTCTGAATCAGCCACAAATCTCTTCATAGTGCGATGATCACGCTTAGATTTTCGTGAAATATCGAATGTTTTTATACCTCGTCCAAGGCATTGAACTATTTCACTCTTTTCGGCAGCAGAGAGATCCTTTTTCTTCCCCATATTGCTTGAAAATGGTGCTCTGCTTAATAATGTGGAACGCCGTCCTTTAGTAGTTTTTCCTTAAATTGGGCTCACCGGCCAATCTAATTATCACAGGTGTCCCAGATTGTTTTCAGTGATCAAAAGAGCCCTGACACACAATGCCATCCATGAGTTACACTGAAAAACAAAATATTTCATCTTTGTGACACTTAAATAGAATTTGCAGAATAATTTGGAACGCGGTGTAGTAATAAATCCATGATTCAGCTTTACCTGTACATTGTGATCAGAGCATATCGATCTTTTGCTGAGTGATTTGCATTAAATCCATGTTATTAGAGCTCTTAAAATGCTTCAGCAACTCTTTAGAACTCTTTCCAAGTGATCAGATGGGTTTAGAGGAATATTATGAGGAAGTATTGTGTTCGATGTGTCAGAATTGTAACAACGGCAGTGGAGAGAAGAACTTCAAACAATCAATCAACAGCAGAGGCTGCTCAGATGGCGGTGGAATGCACGCCGGTATGTAACCACTAATGGGTGCCTGCTCAATGCATTCCAGCCGCCATCTTTACTTGTCACTGGAGGGCATATCACAGGAGGTGCAACCGAGAAGCCTCTGAAACCGCCCATATGTAAATCCGAACAGACGGAGGGTGGCTGCACACAGCCACAGTCTACTGCTCACTGCGTCATCACTTGCGGGACGGAGAGCCCAGGAACCAACGCCTCCATCACACAACACAAGGAGGGATGGAGGGGCACAGCGTCCACCTTGCACTAGATGGAAGAGTTTATGGATTATGATCCAAAGGAGGAAGGAAAAAAAGGGGGAAATTATGCAAATAACTTAAAAAATAAAATAAATGATTAACTAACAATTGATGGACCACAACACTGGTAAATGGAATTGATGATGCGGCGTACAGTGAAGATGCCGATTTCCTTGCGATTTGAAAAACTTCTGACAGATCTCTATGCAAATCGTCACAAAAGTAGTACATGTACTACTATAGAAATCAGTGTCGGAAACGCACCCATGTGACCGCTCTAATAGCAGACAAGAGGGTGCAACTTGACATACAATTTGCAAGCCTCATGTCATGCAAATCACATGCCAAATCGCACTCAATGTTACTGCTATTAGAGCGTTCATATTGGTGTGGTTCAAACTTGGTTGGAGCTGCAACAATTTCTAAATAATGAATACACTACTTTTCATGTGATTTGCAGAGAGATCTGTGTCAGATGTGTTGCAGATCGCACTTTAAATCAGCATGTCCCCCGACTTTGAAATCATGTGACTTCACTGTAAGTCCCATGATGTGACCGTAGTGTAAGTCGCACCACTTCAAAATCCGCTTTGATGTGACTGTGGAGTTAGCCCCCAGTCACATTGGGTGCAATTTTGCATACAATTTGCAAGTCGCAGGGCATGCAAATCGAATGCCAAGTCACATCCAGGGTGCACAATTTCAGGTGCGATTTGAGAATTGAAATTGTACCGGATATCGGATCTAATGAATGTGGATGTGAGTGTCTTAATGTAAGCGATTTGCTGCAGCACAATTTCAAAAGTAGTTCTTGTCTAACTTTTTCAGCATTTTGTAGCGATTTCACATATAGACTACTATAGAAATCGCAATAACTCATTGGTAAATCTACAGAAAATACGGTGAAAAAAAAGCAAAATTTAAATCACATCTAGTGTGAGCCAAGCAGGCAATCCAACAAAGGAAATAAATCTTTGAAGGCATGCGGTATCTGCATGCTCAGATAAGGGTCTGTTGTGGATTTGCGAGGGGAGGGGGGGGGACTCCATGCCATTATTTTATTTTTAAATCCTTTTCTCTCACTCTTCTCATGGTTTGAAAAACCTTCCCAAAAAGTGGGTGGAGTGTAAACCAGCATTATCCAATCAATCATTAGTCCAGGCCCTTATCTCATCCCATCGTTTGACATTCACATAAGGTGCTACTTTAAAGGTGTTTGAACAGACAAGGCCTCATTCTAATTCACATTCTCGGGATCATTTAAACAGAAAGCAAAGATGCTGCCACCAGCACATGTATGTTAGTGTAGTCACACAGAGATCATGCAAATTCATTGCTGTGGTTGGGATTCAAACCAAAAAGCTTAGCGTTGTAAGATATGTTGGGGGGTGTGATCGCTGGTATTTGTATGACACCGCCCCTCACATAGTACACTAATAATATGTTGGGGGTGTGATCTCCGGTATTTGTATGACACAGCCCCTAACATAGTACACTAATAATATGTTGGGGGGTGTGATCTCCGGTATTTGTATGACACCGCCCCTCACATAGCACACTAATAATATGTTGGGGGGTGTGATCTCCGGTATTTGTATGACACCGCCCCTCACATAGTACACTAATAATATGTTGGGGGTGTGATCTCCGGTATTTGTATGACACCACCCCTCACATAGCACACTAATAATATGTTGGGGGTGTGATCTCCGGTATTTGTATGACACCGCCCCTCACATAGTACACTAATAATATGTTGGGGGGTGTGATCTCCGGTATTTGTATGACACCGCCCCTCACATAGTACACTAATAATATGTTGGGGGGTGTGATCTCCGGTATTTGTATGACACCGCCCCTCACATAGCACACTAATAATATGTTGGGGGTGTGATCTCCGGTATTTGTATGACACCGCCCCTCACATAGTACACTAATAATATGTTGGGGGTGTGATCTCCGGTATTTGTATGACACCGCCCCTCACATAGTACACTAATAATATGTTGGGGGGGTGTGATCTCCAGTATTTGTATGACTCCAACCCTCACATAGTACACTAATAATATGTTGGGGTGTGATCTCCGGTATTTGTATGACACTGCCCCTCACGTAGTACACTAATAATATGTTGGGGGGTGTGATCTCCGGTATTTGTATGACACCGCCCCTCACGTAGTACACTAATAATATGTTGGGGGGGTGATCTCCGGTATTTGTATGACACCGCCCCTCATATAGTACACTAATAATATGTTGGGGGGGTGTGATCTCCGGTATTTGTATGACACCGCCCCTCACGTAGTACACTAATAACATGTTGGGGGAGGTGATCTCCGGTAATTGTATGACACCGCCCCTCACATAGTACACTAATAATATGTTGGGGGGGTGATCTCCGGTAATTGTATGACACCACCCCTCACATAGTACACTAATAACATGTTGGGGGAGGTGATCTCCGGTAATTGTATGACACCACCCCTCACTCTAGTGGCCATAATGAGGTATTACTTCCAAAATGCCTCAAATCAGGAAAAACAGTTCCATACCACATTATGGCCACTAGATGGAGACAATGATCATAGGAAATCCCTGTATGAAAAGACCAACATGTAACATGGCTGAATGAATGCTGGTCATATTAGTCCATCTATTCTCTAAGTGGGGTGGTATCTATTGGGCCAATCCCTTTTACAAACCACACATAATATCGCCCTTCAAAGTGAAAACAGAAATGATTTGCAGAAAATCAAAAAGTAGAAATATTTTCCGGTGGATCCCCTCTACCCAGACCCCATATGTAGACATAGAACAACAAGCTGTGTTCCCTCTCGTGCTGCACTCCTCCAACCACCCAAACCCACACAGAAGCCAAGGGAAATAATGAGAGGAAAGTTCCCCCCTAGTTTGGGGCGGAGTTCTCCTTCCCTCCTGTTGGGGGATGGGAGAAGGATGGACTGAAGACAGAGAGACGCTTCGGGGTCACCACTGTTCTGTAGAGCCTTGAAATGAAGGACATCAACTTCAGAAGTTCTTGTTGTCTGTGTAAAGTTCCCCGATAACGAGATCTGGGCTCTCCCGGCTTCTAGCTCTGTAACCCGCTATATCAATATCAGGAAACGCAACTCCGACACCCAAGAAGGGCTGAAGTTGTGTCCTTCATTTCCAGGATCTACTGACCACTCTGCACCCCGACATTTACTGCACTTCATTCATGTCTTTGGGGGCCTCTCATCTCCTTATCAACTGTTTCTTCCATGATGAAGATCAGCCATGGAGTATATCTGAGGTGTATATCAGGGTGTGCTTCTTCCCCACATGAGAGCTGGGATGTCCAGCAACATTCATCTAGAAGACATTTCCCGCACTCAAGGTACTAATACACCTCCAGAGTTGTGTGGGACCCCTCATGTACAGGAAGACAGGACTTCAGCGAGGAACATTTCCCTCACTCAGGACAGGAAAGTGGCTTCTGCCCCGTGTGAGATCTCTGATGTTTGGAAAGATTGAAGTTACTTGAAAAACATTTCCCACACTCAGGACAGGAATACGGCTTTTCCCCCGTGTGACATCTCTGATGTTTGTAAAGACGGGACTTCTCTGGAAAACCTTTCCCACACTCAGGACAGGAATATGGCTTCTCCCCTGTGTGAGATCTCTGATGTTTGAAAAGATTGGACTGCTGTGAAAAACATTTCCCACACTCAGGACAGGAATATGGCTTCTCCCCCGTATGAGATCTCTGATGTGTGTTAAGATGGAACTTCACTGAAAAACATTTCCCACACTCAGTACAGGAATATGGCTTCTCCCCCGTGTGAGATCTCTGATGTCTGTAAAGACTGGACGTCTCTGAAAAACATTTCCCACACTCAGGACAGGAATACGGCTTCTCCCCTGTGTGAGATCTCTGATGTATGGAAAGAACGGACTTGTCTGAAAAACATTTCTCACACTCAGGACAGGAATATGGCTTCTTCCCCGTGTGAGATTTCTGATGTCTGTAAAGACCGGACTTCTCTGAAAAACATTTCCCGCACTCAGGACAGGAATATGGCTTCTCCCCTGTGTGAGTTATTTTATGCCTATTAAGACCAGATTTATAATGGAAACCCTTCCCACACTCAGTACAGGAGAAGCTCTTCCCTGTTGGAAGGCCGGCCTGGTCCCGCACAGTCTGAGGTTCCTCAGGATACAAGGAATCCGATGGTCCATCTACACTGGGTGGTGCCGGATGGACATCCTCAGAGGTTTTCCTCATCTCCCGGCCATGGACTAAAAGACAAAGAGGATTCTCCCCCGTGTGAGATCTCTGATGTCTGTAAAGACTGGACTTACTTGTAAAACATTTCCCGCACTCAGAACAGGAATATGGCTTCTCCCCCGTATGAGATCGCTGATGTGTGTAAAGATTGGACTTCAGTGAAAAACATTTCCCACACTCAGGACAGGAATACGGCTTCTCCCCTGTGTGAGTTCTCTGGTGTGTGTAAAGTTTGGACTTACTTGTAAAACATTTCCCGCACTCAGGACAAGAATATGCCTTATCCCCCATGTGAGATCTCTGATGTGTGTAAAGACTGGACTTCTCTGAAAAACATTTCCCGCACTCAGGACAGGAATACGGCTTATCCCCCGTGTGAGATTTCTGATCTGTGCACAGATTGGTCTTCATTGAAAAACATTTCCCGCACTCAGGACAGGAATACGGCTTCTCCCCCGTGTGAGATCTTTTGTGCACATTAAGAATGGATTTATAACTGAAACATTTTCCACACTCTGTACAGGAGAACCTCTTCCCTGTTGGAAGGCCGGTCCAGTCCCACACAGTCTGAGGTTCCTCAGGATACAAGGAATCTGATGGTCCTTCTACACTGGGTGGTGCCGGATGGACATTGGAGGGAGCCGGGTTTTCTCCTGGACTATACTGTGTGATGTCCTCATCTTCTACTTTCCAGTCTGGAGACAAAGTGAGACAATCCTCGGAGGTTTTCCTCATCTCCCGGCCATGGACTAAAATACAAAGACAAAGAGGATTAATAGACAGGAGCTGATTGGTTCCCCCAAACCAGGACTCCGCCCACATCAGGCAGCTTGGTCTCTGAGGAGTTTACAATTCCACCCTCAAGGGAACTAGGAAATGGCTCCTCTGATCTCCTACCAGGTCATTTCTTTATTCATGGACCTTAGTCAGAGAGTGAGGAAACAACCAGAACTGTCTTTTATAGGAGGGACAGTGATGAGGGGATTATAGGACGAGGGTCCCCACCCCCTCTATCATTCATCGCCATCTTCCCAACACAAGAAGTACTGCACTTCATTATTTAGTCCATGATTTAGTCATGAAGAACAGCGGGGCTGAGCCCCACCAGAGGCCAGAGAGTGAGGATGGGGGGAGAACAATCAAGATGAAGACTGGACTGATCCTGAAGACCACCATCATTGGGGTATTGACTCCTCCCTCATTATCACTTTCTGTTTAAGGGTCCAAAGTTGGAGGATGTTATCACATTATTATCACCATGTAAAAGTCTGTGCTCCAATCACATCATCCGATATAAAATGTCCAGCTGGGAGGAAATGGGGGAACAAAAGAGAATCCATATTATGTGTATATATAGCAGTGGGGGGAGGGGGAGAGCAGAAGTCAGGAGTATGTAATGTACAACATAGAGTATATAGTGCAGGGGTCAGGAGTATGTAATGTACAACATAGAGTATATAGTGCAGGGGTCAGGAGTATGTAATGTACAACATAGAGTATATAGTGCAGGGGTCAGGAGTATGTAATGTACAACATAGAGTATATAGTGCAGGGGTCAGGAGTATGTAATGTACAACATAGAGTATATAGTGCAGGGGTCAGGAGTATGTAATGTACAACATAGAGTATATAGTGCAGGGGTCAGGAGTATGTAATGTACAACATAGAGTATATAGTGCAGGGGTCAGGAGTATGTAATGTACAACATAGAGTATAAAGTGTAGGGGTCAAGAGTATATAATGTACAACATAGAGTATATAGTGCAGGGGTCAGGAGGATGTAATGTACAACATAGAGTATATAGAGCAGGGGTCAGGAGTATGTAATTTACAACATAGAGTATATAGTGTAGGGGTCAGGAGAATGTAATGTACGACATAGAGTATATAGAGCAGGGGTCAGGAGTATGTAATGTACGACATAGAGTATATAGTGCAGGGGTCAGGAGTATGTAATGTACGACAGAGTATATAGTGCAGGGGTCAGGAGTATGTAATGTACGACATAGAGTAAATAGTGCAGGGGTCAGGAGTATGTAATGTACAACATAGAGTATAAAGTGCAGGGGTCAAGAGTATATAATGTACAACATAGAGTATATAGTGCAGGGGTCAGGAGGATGTAATGTACAACATAGAGTATATAGAGCAGGGGTCAGGAGTATGTAATGTACAACATAGAGTATATAGTGTAGGGGTCAGGAGTATGTAATGTACAACATAGAGTATATAGAGCAGGGGTCAGGAGAATGTAATGTACAACATAGAGTATATAGTGCAGGGGTCAGGAGAATGTAATGTACAACATAGAGTATATAGTGCAGGGGTCAGGAGTATGTAATGTACAACATAGAGTATATAGTGCAGGGGTCAGGAGTATGTAATGTACAACATAGAGTATATAGTGCAGGGGTCAGGAGTATGTAATGTACAACATAGAGTATATAGTGCAGGGGTCAGGAGTATGTAATGTACAACATAGAGTATATAGTGCAGGGGTCAGGAGTATGTAATGTACAACATAGAGTATATAGTGCAGGGGTCAGGAGTATGTAATGTACAACATAGAGTATAAAGTGCAGGGGTCAAGAGTATATAATGTACAACATAGAGTATATAGTGCAGGGGTCAGGAGGATGTAATGTACAACATAGAGTATATAGAGCAGGGGTCAGGAGTATGTAATGTACAACATAGAGTATATAGTGCAGGGGTCAGGAGTATGTAATGTACAACATAGAGTATATAGTGCAGGGGTCAGGAGTATGTAATGTACAACATAGAGTATATAGTGCAGGGGTCAGGAGAATGTAATGTACAACATAGAGTATATAGAGCAGGGGTCAGGAGAATGTAATGTACAACATAGAGTATATAGTGCAGGGGTCAGGAGTATGTAATGTACGACATAGAGTATATAGTGCAGGGGTCAGGAGTATGTAATGTACGACATAGAGTAAATAGTGCAGGGGTCAGGAGTATGTAATGTACAACATAGAGTATAAAGTGCAGGGGTCAAGAGTATATAATGTACAACATAGAGTATATAGTGCAGGGGTCAGGAGGATGTAATGTACAACATAGAGTATATAGAGCAGGGGTCAGGAGTATGTAATGTACAACATAGAGTATATAGTGTAGGGGTCAGGAGTATGTAATGTACAACATAGAGTATAAAGTGCAGGGGTCAGGAGAATGTAATGTACAACATAGAGTATATAGTGCAGGGGTCAGGAGTATGTAATGTACAACATAGAGTATATAGTGCAGGGGTCAGGAGTATGTAATGTACAACATAGAGTATATAGTGCAGGGGTCAGGAGTATGTAATGTACAACATAGAGTATATAGTGCAGGGGTCAGGAGGATGTAATGTACAAGTTATATAGTATAAGGGTCAGGACTCACAGTATTAGTATTCTGTAATCAGTGGAAGCTTAAATGTTTACTGTAGAAAACATCTAGAGGTGAGATGGGATTAAACCATCATGAAACAGGTTAGATTGGAGGTGAGCAAATCCTTGGACAGAGGGGTGGAGGTGGACGTGGTATACTTGGAGAGAGGGGTGGACGTGGTATACTTGAACAGAGGGGTTGGCGGTGGACGTGGTATACTTGGACAGGGGGGTGGCTGTGGACGTGGTATACTTGGACAGAGGGGTGGCAGTGGACGTGGTATACTTGGACAGAGGGGTGGCGGGGACGTGGTATACATTGACTTAGGGGTGGCGGTGGACGTGGTATACTGGGACAGAGGGGTGGCTTTGGACGTGGTATGCTTGGACAGGGGGGTGGCGGTGAACGTGGTATACTTGGACAGAGGGGTGGCTGTGGACGTGGTATACTTGGACAGAGGGGTGGCGGTGAACGTGGTATACTCAGACAGAGGGGTGGCGGTGGACGTGGTATACTCGGACAGAGGGGTGGCGGTGGACGTGGTATACTCGGACAGAGGGGTGGCGGTGGGCGTGGTATACTCGGACAGAGGGGTGGCGGTGGACGTGGTATACTCGGACAGAGGGGTGGCGGTGGACGTGGCATACTCGGACAGAGGGGTGGCGGTGGTATACTCGGACAGAGGGGTGGCGGTGGACGTGGTACACTTGGACAGAGGGGTGGCGGTGGACGTGGTACACTTGGACAGAGGGGTGGCGGTGGACGTGGTACACTTGGACAGAGGGGTGGCGGTGGACGTGGTACACTTGGACAGAGGGGTGGCGGTGGACGTGGTACACTTGGACAGAGGGGTGGCGGTGGACGTGGTACACTTGGACAGAGGGGTGGCGGTGGACGTGGTATACTTGGACAGAGGGGTGGTGGTGGACGTGGTATACTTGGACAGAGGGGTGGCGGTGGACGTGGTACACTTGGACAGAGGGGTGGCGGTGGACGTGGTATACTTGGACAGAGGGGTGGCGGTGGACGTGGTACACTTGGACAGAGGGGTGGCGGTGGACGTGGTATACTTGGACACAGTTCCCCACACACGGCTAATGTGTAAGGTAAATCTACAGGCTGGAAAAATCTGAATGCAATTGGATTGAATACTGGCTAAAATATAGTATTCAGAGAGTAGTGGTTAATGATTCATACTCTGAATGGTCAGGGGGTGTCAGTTGGGTACCCCAAGGTTCAGTATTAGTGGGGTACCCCAAGTTTCAGTGCCATCAGTGGGGTACCCCAAGGTTCATTGTTAGTGGGGTACCCCAAGATTCAGTGTCTTCCGTGGGGTACCTTAAGGTTCAGTGTGATTAGTGGAGTACCCCAAGGTTCAGTATCATCAGTGGTGTACCCCAAGGTTCAGTGACATCAGTGGTGTACCCCAAAGGTTCAGTATTAGTAGGGTACCCCAAGGTTCAGTGTTACTAGTGGCTGAAAAGAGAGGAAAGGGGGGAGGATGAGGGAAAATATATTTCAGGATGGTTAGTCCCTTCGCCAAGATGGAGGTTGAAACCAAAATGGTTGAACCGCATCCATCTCTGATGCACACTTTTGCAACAATCCCCACTTCAGTTGATCCTGATTACGGCAGCCAGACTCATCCACCTTACCAACCGCTTAGTTTCCGCCACCCCCCTCTGCCAATCCCTTCACTGGCTTCCGATTGCCCAACGGATCAAATTCAAACTGCTAACACTGACGTACAAAGCTGTCCACCATACTGCCCCGAACTACATCACTGACCTAATATCCAAGTACCACCCAACACGCACACTCCGCTCCTCACAAGACCTCCTCTCTAGTTCCCAGATCTCCTCCTCCCATGCCTGCCTCCAGGACGTCACCCATCCTCTGTAACTCCCTACCCCAATCCATCAGACTATCACCCACTCTCCTCTCCTTTAGGCGCACCCTGAAAACCCACCTCTTTGGGGAGCCTATCCCACCCTCTGCTAACTGCCGATCTCCTCCACTCTTCCTACCACTCCAACCCCCACAGCTTTTCCTCCCGTACCACTATCCCCTCCCTCCTAGATTGTAAGCTCCAAGGAGCAGGGCCCTCGATCCCCTCGTGTTTTGCATTGTATTGGTATTGTTCTGTCACATGTTCTGTCCCCCTTTGTAATGTACAGCGCTGAGCGAACTATTGGCGCTTTATAAATACTGTATAATAATAAATGGGGGATATGATCTCCATGTATAATACATAAGGGGGGGATATGATCTCCATGTATAATACATAAGGGGGATATGATCTCCATGTATAATACATAAGGGGGGATATGATCTCCATGTATAATACATAAGGGGGATATGATCTCCATGTATAATACATAAGGGGGGATATGATCACCATGTATAATACATAAGGGGGGATATGATCTCCATGTATAATACATAAGGGGGGATATGATCTCCATGTATAATACATAAGGGGGGATATGATCTCCATGTATGATACATAAGGGGGGATATGATCTCCATGTATAATACATAAGGGGGATATGATCTCCATGTATAATACATAAGGGGGATATGATCTCCATGTATAATACATAAGGGGGATATGATCTCCATGTATAATACATAAGGGGGGGATATGATCTCCATGTATAATACATAAGGGGGGGATATGATCTCCATGTATAATACATAAGGGGGGGATATGATCTCCATGTATAATACATAAGGGGGGATATGATCTCCATGTATAATACATAAGGGGGATATGATCTCCATGTATAATACATAAGGGGGATATGATCTCCATGTATAATACATAAGGGGGGGATATGATCTCCATGTATAATACATAAGGGGGGGATATGATCTCCATGTATAATACATAAGGGGGGGGGATATGATCTCCATGTATAATACATAAGGGGGGGATATGATCTCCATGTATAATACATAAGGGGGGATATGATCTCCATGTATAATACATAAGGGGGATATGATCTCCATGTATAATACATAAGGGGGATATGATCTCCATGTATAATACATAAGGGGGGGGGGATATGATCTCCATGTATAATACATAAGGGGGGGATATGATCTCCATGTATAATACATAAGGGGGGTATGATCTCCATATATAATACATAAGGGGGGATATGATCTCCATGTATAATACATAAGGGGGGATATGATCTCCATGTATAATACATAAGGGGGGATATGATCTCCATGTATAATACATAAGGGGGGATATGATCTCCATGTATAATACATAAGGGGGGATATGATCTCCATGTATAACACATAAGGGGGATATGATCTCCATGTATAATACATAAGGGGGGGATATGATCTCCATGTATAATACATAAGGGGGGATATGATCTCCATGTATAATACATAAGGGGGGGATATGATCACCATGTATAATACATAAGGGGGGATATGATCTCCATGTATAATACATAAGGGGGGATATGATCTCCATGTATATTACATAAGTGGGGATATGATCTCCATGTATAATACATAAGGGGGATATGATCTCCATGTATAATACATAAGGGGGGGATATGATCTCCATGTAAAATACATAAGGGGGGATATGATCTCCATGTATAATACATAAGGGGGGGATATGATCTCCATGTATAATACATAAGGGGGGGATATGATCTCCATGTATAATACATAAGGGGGATATGATCTCCATGTATAATACATAAGGGGGATATGATCTCCATGTATAATACATAAGGGGGGATATGATCTCCATGTATAATACATAAGGGGGATATGATCTCCATGTATAATACATAAGGTGGGATATGAGCTCCATGTATAATACATAAGGGGGGGATATGATCACCATGTATAATACATAAGGGGGGAGGATATGATCTCCATGTATAATACATAAGGGGGAGGATATGATCACCATGTATAATACATAAGGGGGGAGGATATGATCTCCATGTATAATACATAAGGGGGAGGATATGATCTCCATGTATAATACATAAGGGGGATATGATCTCCATGTATAATACATAAGGGGGGGATATGATCTCCATGTATAATACATAAGGGGGGGATATGATCTCCATGTATAATACATAAGGGGGGGATATGATCTCCATGTATAATACATAAGGGGGGGGATATGATCTCCATGTATAATACATAAGGGGGATATGATCTCCATGTATAATAAATAAGGTGGGATATGATCTCCATGTATACTACATAAGGGGGATGTGATCTCCATGTATAATACATAAGGGGGATATGATCTACATGTATAATACATAAGGGGGATGTGATCTCCATGTATAATACATAAGGGGGGATATGATCTCCATGTATAATACATAAGGGGGATATGATCTCCATGTATAATACATAAGGGGGGGTATGATCACCATGTATAATACCTAAGGGGGGATATGATCTCCATGTATAATACATAAGGGGGGATATGATCTCCATGTATAATACATAAGGGGGGATATGATCACCATGTATAATACATAAGGGGGATATGATCTCCATGTATAATACATAAGGGGGGATATGATCTCCATGTATACTACATAAGGGGGATATGATCTCCATGTATAATACATAAGGGGGGATATGATCTCCATGTATAATACATAAGGGGGGGATATGATCTCTATTTATAATACATAAGGGGGGATATGATCTCCATGTATAATACATAAGGGGGATATGATCTCCATGAATAATACATAAGGGGGGATATGATCTCCATGGATAATACATAAGGGGGGATATGATCTCCATGTATAATACATAAGGGGGGATATGATCTCCATGTATAATACATAAGGGGGGATATGATCACCATGTATAATACATAAGGGGGGGATATGATCTCCATGTATAATACATAAGGGGGGATATGATCTCCATGTATAATACATAAGGGGGATATGATCACCATGTATAATACATAAGGAGGGATATGATCTCCATGTATAATACATAAGGGGATATGAACTCCATGTATAATACATAAGGGGGGATATGATCTCCATGTATAATACATAAGGGGGGATATGATCTCCATGTATAACACATAAGGGGGATATGATCTCCATGTATAATACATAAGGGGGGATATGATCTCCATGTATAATACATAAGGGGGATATGATCACCATGTATAATACATAAGGAGGGATATGATCTCCATGTATAATACATAAGGGGGGATATGATCTCCATGTATAATACATAAGGGGGATATGATCTCCATGTATAATACATAAGGGGGGATATGATCTCCATGTATAATACATAAGGGGGGATATGATCACCATGTATATGACATAAGGGGGGATATGATCACCATGTATAATACATAAGGGGGGGTATGATCTCCATGTATAATACATAAGGGGGGGATATGATCTCCATGTATACTACATAAGGGGGATATGATCTCCATGTATAATACATAAGGGGGGATATGATCTCCATGTATAATACATAAGGGGGGGATATGATCTCCATGTATAATACATAAGGGGGGATATGATCTCCATGTATAACACATAAGGGGGATATGATCTCCATGTATAATACATAAGGGGGGATATGATCTCCATGTATAATACATAAGGGGGGATATGATCTCCATGTATAATACATAAGGGGGGATATGATCACCATGTATAATACATAAGGGGGGATATGATCTCCATGTATAATACATAAGGGGGGATATGATCTCCATGTATAATACATAAGGGGGGATATGATCACCATGTATAATACATAAGGGGGGATATGATCACCATGTATAATACATAAGGGGGGGGTATGATCTCCATGTATAATACATAAGGGGGGGATATGATCTCCATGTATACTACATAAGGGGGATATGATCTCCATGTATAATACATAAGGGGGGATATGATCTCCATGTATAATACATAAGGGGGGGATATGATCTCCATGTATAATACATAAGGGGGATATGATCTCCATGTATAATACATAAGGGGGGATATGATCTCCATGTATAATACATAAGGGGGGATATGATCTCCATGTATAATACATAAGGGGGGATATGATCACCATGTATAATACATAAGGGGGGATATGATCTCCATGTATAATACATAAGGGGGGATATGATCTCCATGTATAATACATAAGGAGGGATATGATCTACATGTATAATACATAAGGGGGGATATGATCTCCATGTATAATACATAAGGGGGATATGATCTCCATGTATAATACATAAGGGGGGATATGATCACCATGTATAATACATAAGGGGGATATGATCTCCATGTATAATACATAAGGGGGGATATGATCTCCATGTATAATACATAAGGGGGGGATATGATCACCATGTATAATACATAAGGGGGGATATGATCACCATGTATAATACATAAGGAGGGATATGATCTCCATGTATAATACATAAGGGAGATATGATCTCCATGTATAATACATAAGGGGGGATATGATCTCCATGTATAATACATAAGGGGGGATATGATCTCCATGTATAATACATAAGGGGGATATGAACTCCATGTATAATACATAAGGGGGATATGATCTCCATGTATAATACATAAGGGGGATATGATCTCCATGTATAATACATAAGGGGGGATATGATCTCCATGTATAATACATAAGGGGGATATGATCTCCATGTATAATACATAAGGGGGGATATGATCTCCATGTATAATACATAAGGGGGGGGGATATGATCTCCATGTATAATACATAAGGGGGGATATGATCTCCATGTATAATACATAAAGGGGGATATGATCTCCATGTATAATACATAAGGGGGATATGATCTCCAAGTATAATACATAAGGGGGATATGATCTCCATGTATAATACATAAGGGGGGATATGATCTCCATGTATAATACATAAGGGGGGATATGATCTCCATGTATAATACATAAGGGGGGGATATGATCTCCATGTATAATACATAAGGGGGGGATATGATCTCCATGTATAATACATAAGGGGGGGGGATATGATCTCCATGTATAATACATAAGGGGGGGGATATGATCTCCATGTATAATACATAAGGGGGGGATATGATCTCCATGTATAATACATAAGGGGATATGATCTCCATGTATAATACATAAGGGGATATGATCTCCATGTATAATACATAAGGGGATATGATCTCCATGTATAATACATAAGGGGGGGATATGATCTCCATGTATAATACATAAGGGGGGATATGATCTCCATGTATAATACATAAGAGGGATATGATCTCCATGTATAATACATAAGAGGGATATGATCTCCATGTATAATACATAAGGGGGGATATGATCTCCATGTATAATACATAAGGGGGGATATGATTTCCATGTATAATACATAAGGGGGATATGATCTCCATGTATAATACATAAGGGGGGATATGATCTCCATGTATAATACATAAGGGGGGTATATGATCTCCATGTATAATACATAAGGGGGATATGATCTCCATGTATAATACATAAGGGGGGATATGATCTCCATGTATAATACATAAGGGGGGATATGATCTCCATGTATAATACATAAGGGGGATATGATCTCCATGTATAATACATAAGGGGGATATGATCTCCATGTATAATACATAAGGGGGGGATATGATCGTCATGTATAATATATAAGGGGGGATATGATCTCCATGTATAATACATAAGGGGGGGATATGATCTCCATGTATAATACATAAGGGGGGATATGATCTCCATGTATAATACATAAGGGGGATATGATCTCCATGTATAATACATAAGGGGGATATGATCTCCATGTATGATACATAAGGGGGGATATGATCACCGTGTATAATACATAAGGGGGGGATATGATCTCCATGTATAATACATAAGGGGGGATATGATCTCCATGTATAATACATAAGGGGGGATATGATCTCCATGTATAATACATAAGGGGGGGATATGATGTCCATGTATAATACATAAGGGGGGGATATGATCTCCATGTATAATACATAAGGGGGATATGATCTCCATGTATAATACATAAGGAGGGATATGATCTCCATGTATAATACATAAGGGGGGATACGCTCTCCATGTATAATACATAAGGGGGGATTGCTGTAGGAAAGTCCTGGATTCTTTCTTGGATACACAGAATATAACTGGATATAACATTTATAGGGAAAGTTGATTCCGGGAATATCCGATTGCCTCTCGGGGGGATCAGGAAGTTTTTTTTTCCCCTGCAGGAGGAGATCGGATCGTGCTTTGCTGGGTTTTTGCCTTCTGGTGGATCAACTGTGGGTGTCGGATTATAACTTTTATTTTTATTGGTACAACTAGATGGATGTCTTTTTTCAGCCAGACTAACTATGTAACTATGTAGGTCCCACACCGCTGCCTCCCATCTCCTGAGACTGCGCTCAGTGACTTGGGTCTGAGACACTACAGACATATCCCTCCACCCGGCACAGCCAGCAGATAACAGAGAAGGTCCCCTGGAGGAGTCAGGCACAAGGCAGGAGACCCCAGTCACATGTCCTGGGTGCCTACATTATGCAATGCTTATAGTAAAAATGAACATTTTGCTGCCAGCTGAACCCCAGAATCTCCATAAATCCAGTCTAGATACATAAATTGTGTCTGCAGCACAGAGAAGGAAGATTATCCGAGAGAAATCCAGGAATACAGGACGGGGAACACAGCTCAGGAAAGTGACCAGGGGATTACAGGCTGATATCACCCAGTCCCCGCCCTACTCTGGACCAATCAGTGAGCAGTATGGGTGGAGGAATGGATTTAGTGTTCATGACCCACCTGTGCTGATCTCTGTAGGAGTGTCCTCCTCTATAAATGTCCCCGTTATTCCATCCTCCTCCATAGACTGCTGATCATCCCTCACATACGCCTCTTCTTCTTCTGCTTTCACTTCAAATTCTATATCGATTGGATCTCCACTCTAAATCAAGGAAATGAGAGAAAATATCATCTGTAAAATGTAAGATATATGATTGTGACATCACACACAAAATCCACACATTGTCTCTACAAGTTTATGTTCTAGATGCTCCATCCCACCAACCTTGCAATGGGGAGGGATGGTGTGATCTTCCTGTGTGGAATCCTGGGAATACAGAGGACGGGGACATCTCTCTGGTGGGTTCCTGGTATTAGGTGGCTCCATCATATCCTTGTGTCCTTCTGAAAACTCCTCCATCACTCCATACTCCTCATCCTCCTCTTTATACTCTTCTTTAACATCAATATTCTCATCCCCGAGGATTCCACTCTGAAAGATATAATAAAACATTCATTGTAACAAACATGCTGTGTATAAATCACAACTACCAATAATTGTCATCATCTACCTGATGATGGTGAGGGATGGTGTGACCTTCCTGTGTGGAATCCCGGGAATACAGAGGACGGGGACATCTCTCTGGTGGGTTCCTGTAGCTGGATGACTCCACCATGGTGTCCTGGTACAGATCTTTGTGTTCTTCTAGAAGCTCTGACTCCTCCATCCCCCCATCCTCATCCTCCTCCTCTTTTATCTCTTCTTTAACCTCAACTTTAGGATCTCTCAGGTTTCCACTCTGAATATATAATAAAATGACATCAATGGTAACAATACAGATAATGTACAGATCCTAATGATGCTATCAGTGATTGTTCCTCATCTACCTGATGATGGTGAGGGATGGTGTGACCTTCCTGTGTGGAATCCCGGGAATACAGAGGACGGGGACATCTCTCTGGTGGGTTCCCATGACTGGATCCATCTGTAGGAAACACACACACTGACTGAATCCATTGTTTCTATGTGTTTATCAGATGATGGGGGATCTAGGTGGATCCTCCGTACTGCTCTCTCCTTTACAATAAAGTCTCCTCTTACCCGGTGATGTGAGGGGCGGCTGATTGTCCATCATGACGTCCTTGTAGAGATCCTTGTGTCCTTCTAAATACTCCCACTCCTCCATGGAGAAATAGACAGTGACACCCTGACACCTTATAGGAACCTGACACACACAATGATACAGTCACCATCCAGACACATCCCTTGTCTGTTACTGGAGAATGTCCCAGAATTCCCGGCACCGCTCACCTCTCCTGTCAGCAGCTCCATCATCTTCTTGGTGACTTCTAGAATCTTCTGCATGTTGTGTCTCTCAGGGTTTAGGGAGTCACATGGAGGCACTGTGATGGTCATATGATCACCTGACTTCAGAAGAGGAAATCTCTGTATTGAGGAACCAATAGGAATATCATGTTAGATTCCCAGAATCCTCCTCACCTCTCCGGTCAGGTCTGTGTTTTATTAATAGAGATGAGAGTGATGTCATGTGACCTCCCAGAATCCTCCTCACCTCTCTGGTCAGGTCTGTGTTTTATTAATAGAGATAAGAGTGATGTCATGTGACCTCCCAGAATCCTCCTCACCTCTCCGGTCAGGTCTGTGTTTTATTAATAGAGATAAGAGTGATGTCATGTGACCTCCCAGAATCCTCCTCACCTCTCCGGTCAGGTCTGTTTTATTAATAGAGATAAGAGTGATGTCATGTGACCTCCCAGAATCCTCCTCACCTCTCCGGTCAGGTCTGTGTTTTATTAATAGAGATAAGAGTGATGTCATGTGACCTCCCAGAATCCTCCTCACCTCTCCGGTCAGCAGGTAGATGATCTCCAGGGTGAGGTTTAGTATCTTCTCAGTCATGTGACTCCGGTCCTCCTCCATCCTCATTGGTGCCATCATGTGATCTATACAGGTCTCCTTGTAGACGGATAACTTTGGGAAATGAAAGTAAGAATTACACTCACCGGCCACTTTATTAGGTCCACCTTGCTAGTGCCAATAATATCTCCCCCCCACCATGACACCACCAGCCTGAACCGTTGATACAAGGCAGGATGGATCGATGCTTTCATGTTGTTTAGGCCAAATTCTGACCCTACCATCTGAATGTCGCAGCAACCAGTCTGCCCATTCTCCTCTGACATCAACAAGGCATTTTCCTCCACACAACTGCCGCTCACTGGGATATTATCCCTTTTTTGGACCATTCACTGGAAAAACTAGAGAATGTTGTGCGGGAAAATCCCAGGAGATCAGCAGTTTTTGAAATACTTAGACCAGCCTGCCTGGCAGTAACAACCACACCACATTCAAAGTCACTTAAATCCCCTTTCTTCTCCATTCTGATGCTCAGTTTGAACTTCAGCAAGTTGTCTTTGCCATATCTAGATGCCTAAATGCATTGAGTTGCTGCCATGTGATTGGCTGATTAGCAGTTTGTGTTACCCAGCAATTGAACAGGTGGACCTGATAGGGTGGCCAGTGAGTGTATTTGGATGGTATTGGTCACACAATAATAGGATGTGGATGTGAGGGGGGAATAGGAGGGTTGCTGGACATCTAACCACCTCAATACCGGACACTTCCACCCCCTTCCTGACCAGAACACTTTTCAGATGTCAGTGCTGTCGCAGTTTGGATGACAATTGTGCGGTCATATACAGTACTATTCTAGGTGCTGCCTAGTCTGTGCAAAAATTGTGTCCCATTCCCAACGTGTCCAACTGCATGAAAATCCATCCAAATTCAATATAAATCCCTCATAAATACTGAATAGAAAAATAAAATCATCAATATTAATAGTTCTTTTATATCAGTTGATGTGTTTCTGCCTCTCCAATCACACTGCGCCAACCGACCGTGCGGAATAAAGTGCCTTGTGCTCCTCCAATCACACTGCGCCAACCAACCGTGCGGAATAAAGTGCCTTGTGCCTCTCCAATCACACTGCGCCAACCAACCGTGCGGAATAAAGTGCCTTGTGCCTCTCCAATCACACTGCACCAACCGACCGTGCGGAATAAAGTGCCTTGTGCTTCTCCAATCACACTGCACCAACCGACCGTGCGGAATAAAGTGCCTTGTGCTTCTCCAATCACACTGCGCCAACCAACCGTGCGGAATAAAGTGCCTTGTGCTCCTCCAATCACACTGCACCAACCGACCGTGCGGAATAAAGTGCCTTGTGCTCCTCCTTTCATCAAAGTGCAGATCTCGTGCTTCCCTCCAGTGCCCCCCTCAGTGCTCCGCCTCCAGTGCTCCCCTCCAGTGCTCCCCTCCAGTGCTCCCCCTCCAGTGCTCCCCCTCCAGTGTTCCCCTCCTCCACCACAGGATGTGGACTCTTACACTGGAATAAGAGTCCTATGTGCTGTGTCATGGTCCTGGTTAGTCTGGAGCTTGTAGTCCTCCTGGATGATTGTGTACAATTCCCCCCCCCCAATATATCATACAACTGATGGTTCATCTCATGATGTATGCAGGGAGGAGATAACAACAATCACCCACATGGTGTCATTCCATTTATTACAAACTTCCTTTACAGCAAACCATATACCTCACATTTGTATATAATATACAAGCAAAATGTCCGACCGAAAGTGGCCCATCCACATGAGTCTCACCATTCGGGAATTACATCACCGCAGCCGTCACTGACGCATTTCCCCTCCTCTAGGGGGCTGTAAGAGGATTGGCTGCTGGTGGTAGATGGTCTTATTTATACTGTGTGTCTCCATATCTCCGAGCCCACTTCCCCTTCCTGTCCTAACCCGGTGTCACCTCCGTTTCCTCCCGTGGCCTTGCGTGGTCATGCAACACTGAACCCAAATTACATTTGTATCATTTTTTTAGACAGAGCTTTCTTTTGGTGGTACAGTATTAATTCACCACTAAGGGGAGGGAAGGGGAGATTTAATTTATTGATAAACAAACAAAAAAAGAACAATCATTTTGAAGTAAAAAACTTTTTTCTTCATTTGTTATAACATTTTGCAAAAAAAATATTTTTCTCTTTCACTGATGGGCATTGATGAAGCTGCATTGATGAACAGGCACTGATATGTGGCACTGATTTGCAGCACTAACGTGCACCGATATGCTGCACTGATGGGCACTGATGGGGCTGCACTGATGTGGATGCAATGATGGGCACTGATGGGGATGCAATGATGGGCACTGATATGCTGCACTGATGGGGCTGCACTGCAGGGCACTAATAATCAGTAAATGTCCCCTGTCACAGGAAAGCCGGTTATCGGTTTCCTTTCCTTTCCTCAGACAATGACAGCGCTGAGGACAGGAAATCCCAATAACCGGCTTTGTTAACATGTGATCAGCTGTGATTGGATACAGCTGATCACATGGTAAAGAGACAACATCATTGGATCTTTTCCCTGATCAGGGATGCGTTGAGCTCCCCACCAATCACCATGCTGCATCCCCCTCCACCTGCACAGCAAGAGTGGGAGGACATCATACAACCTCCTTCCAGAAGGAGAGAGGTCCTGTCCGCCATCATTGTACAATAGGCCGGGTGGGAACCAGTTCAGGACTTCTGTCCTCCTGGAAACACATTTAGTGTGGAGTGTTTAGTGTTTGATGCAAATTTGAGGTCCTGGGACCCTCTTGTCCATCCAGATCAGAAATCCCCTTTTCTCTGTTGGGTTTGTTTGGTCCCTGAACTGGTTTTGATGAGTTTTAGATCTGCAGACAAGGAATGATAAATCTGATCCTTCCTATGACTAGTTTGCTCTGAGGCCGTGCTGTGAGGTCAATGTCGGCTCATCATGAGGTCCAGGAAGGGGAACTTGCTGACTATTGGCTGGAGTTCCCTGTTAATCAGCAAAATTGGCAAAACTCCGGCTGCAAGGCTCCAATCTCCGGCAGCCTGTTGACTGACAGGAGTGATGTCACTGTCACTCTCTTCAGTAAGAGAAGATTGGATTGGATAGCAGGAGGATGGTGCTGGTGGAGTAGAGAGCTGTGGGGGAGGAGTCTGTTCTCTTCCCTCCAATGGCAGCCCAGTGTGGGTAGGAGGACAATGGGGGGTTCTCTTGGTTGCCAAGAATTCTCTGGAATCCAGGACATTGTACAGAGTGGTGGTGGGTTCCTGGGGCTCTGAATTCCAGCACCGGGCACTGCCAGAGCCTGTGTCATGGGAAGGTATTGGAGTGTCTCCTGAAGATGTAAATCACTGACCCCTGACTACCTTTTAGGCAATGCTGCAGAAACAGACGTCCTGTAAGAAAAGTGCCCACCAAGGGCCCAGAGTCCTTAAACTACTCTACCTCCTTAAGGCCCTGAGCTCCACTACCCCCTCAGGGGCCCCAAAGTTGCTTATCTGTAGTACCCCCTGAGAGACTCCTCAGCTCCTCTACTTCCCTCAGACCTCTCAGTATTTCCCTCCCTCTGACACCAATGATGGAACATATTCTTCATGGCCGGCTGGGGAATGTTTTCTTCCTCCTGAGCAGCAATGTAAAGGGCTCTATGCTCCATACTCCTGACCCCGGCACTCCATCATTGTGTTGGCTGCATAGTGTAATGATTGCCCATTGGCTGCCTGTGTAGTGTCATCATTGCCCTTTGTAGGCCATGTATGGTCAGGATGGTCCTTGTCTTGTCTATTTATTGTCAGTGCTGTTTGTTTAGAGGACCATATTACTAGAATTTATCTCCACAATGAGGGGAATGTTCCAGCCCCGGAAGTGGGGGAATGTTCTGCCCCTGAAGGGGTTCATCTGGGTTCCCACACTATATATGTGTGTATCATCACCTGCTGGAGATAAAAGACATCACAGTGACTATGGAGGAAGAGGACGGACGTGACTATGGAGGAAGAGGACGGACGTGACCATGGAGGAAGAGGACGGATGTGTCCATGGAGGAAGAGGACGGACGTGACTATGGAGGAAGAGGACGGACGTGACTATGGAGGAAGAGGACGGACGTGACTATGGAGGAAGAGGACGGACGTGACTATGGAGGAAGAGGACGGACGTGACTATGGAGGAAGAGGATGGACTTGACTACGGAGGAAGAGGACGGACGTGACCATGGAGGAAGAGGACGGACGTGACCATGGAGGAAGAGGACGGACGTGACCATGGAGGAAGAGGACGGACGTGACTATGGAGGAAGAGGACGGACGTGACTATGGAGGAAGAGGACGGACGTGACTATGGAGGAAGAGGACGGACGTGACTATGGAGGAAGAGGACGGACATGACTACGGAGGAAGAGGATGGACATGACTATGGACAAAGAGGATGGACATGACTATGAAGGAAGAGGACGGACATGACGGGGGGTTACTGGGTGTAAATAGAACATAACATCTTATTACCGATTTATGACTATGGCCTGTGTCTGGTCTGTGGTTGAGAATCATCCCCCCCATTCATGTGATCCTTATCAGTTCCTAATTGGGGCGGAGATGAGTGCTCATTGGGCCCTCTCCCTATAAATTTAGATCAGCTGATGGGGGGAGATCACTGATGGTGGGGCACAGTCACTGAGGGGGGGCTGCTTTTGAGTGAGTTCTGCGTTGATGGAGTGCTAAGAAGCAGTTGAACTCAAGCAGCAGGAAGATACAACAAGAAACTCTACTGCATGATGGACAGACTGCGAGCAAACACCCCGGGAAACATCTCTTACAAGTCTGAGTCCCACTCCGTGTACCTTTCATATGTCCCCTCTACTCCTCCTTTTCATATTACTTTCCTGTGTTCCAAAAATCTCACTTCTTTACCCCTCTGCTCCACCCCAAAACTTGTACATCTCCCCCTCACTGCTACCATCTCCCTACTACTGCTCTCATCACCTCCTGCTGATACTTCACTCTCCTGCTGACCCAAACACCAGGACTGGAAGGCATGTGCGCTCGTGTACATCCCACTCCCATCTTACTTTCCTCAACCTCCTTCTCCTAATCTCTGGGGATATCTCCCCAAACTCTGGTCCTCCACTATCTCACCCCCACACCAGGCACCCTCCTCCTAACCTTTGGGGATATCTCCCCAAACCCTGGTCCTCCACTATCTAACCCCCACACCGGGCACGCTCCTCCTAACCTTTGGGGATATCTCCCCAAACCCTGGTCCTCCAGTATTTCACCCCCCCACCAGGCATCCTCTTTCATCCAGGAATAGCTGCAATCCCCTCAATTTAATAGGAGTCCCCGTGCTCACAAAAACCACCCTCCCTTTTTCATGTGTGCTCTGGAATGCCCGCTCTGTCTGTAATAATCTCACCTCTGTCCATGACCTTTTTGTCTCCCGCTCCCTTAACCTACTAACAATTACAGAAACCTGACTCCAAGCAGCAGATTCTGCTTCTCCGGTAGCACTTTCCTATGGAGGCCTCCTCTGGACCCACTCACCCAGACCCAGTGGTCAGAAAGGTGGTGGGGTTGGTTTGCTTCTGTCCCCACTGAGCACCTTCCATGTCCTCCCTAACCCTCCCTCTCTATCCTTCTCTTCTTCCCAGACTCACTGTATCCGGCTGTTTTCTCCCATTTCTCTGAGGATTGCAGTGATCTATCGGCCTCCTGGACCCGTGTCCCGCTTTCTTGATGATTTCTCCGCCTGGACACCCTACTTTCTCTCCTCTGAACTACCCGCTATCATTCTCAGAGATTTTACCATCCCTATTAATGTCAACAACCCGGCTACACCCCAACTCTTCAACATAACCTCATCTTTTGCATTAGCACAATGTATACCGTCCTCCACTCACTATGATGGGAATACATTAGTCCTTGTTTTCTCCCATCTTTGCACTCCCTACAACCTCACAAACACCCCCTTTCCTCTCTCTGATCACAATCTCATCACCTTCACAGTCTCCTCATCTTCAAACACCGATCCCTCCAAGCAGCAAACAATTACCCGCAGAAACCTTCACAACTTGAACCCGGCTCCTTTTCACTCTGTAACTGACCAACTCTATGACAGAATCTCTCCCCTGTCCTGCCCGGACCTGGCCACTGCTGTCTACAACAGTTTGCTCTCATCCACATTAGACTGACTTGCTCCTCTAACAACATGAAGCATCAGGCCCCGACCATTACATCCGTGGCAGACTGACCACACCAGAAATGATTGCTGGAGTGATTGTGGCGTAAAACCAAATCTCAGCAAGCATTCACCCGATATAAATCTGCTTTCTTCACATACAATTCCTCCCTCCATGCTGCCAAAAAAGACGACTTTGTCACTCTCATCAATACCTTGTCATCCAGTCCTCGTTTTCTCTTCTCTACTTTTAACTCTCTACTTTCTCCACCTCCACCCAGTACCTCACTCACTGCTCATGAGATTGCAAATCATTTCAAAAACAAGATTGATGCAATTCGTAGGGACATCACCACTGCACAGACATCCATCCCACTTAGCATACCTTATACTAAACCTCCCTCCACACTTTCCTCTTCTGACCTCGCTACTACTGAAGAGGTCACTAAGGTTTTCTCAGAAGCCCGTCTCACCACCTGCCCCCTGGATCCTGGTCCCTCACAACTACTACGGTCACCCTCTTCTTCCATCCTATGCTCACTCACTCACATCTTCAATCTTTCCCTCTCTACTGGTGCCTTCCCCTCCCCTCTAAAGCATGTGCACATCACTCCCATACTTAACAAGCCCTCCCTGGACCCCACCAACCTGAACAACTTAAGACCCATCTCCCTGCTGCCATTTACCTCTAAACTCCTAGAACACTTAGTCTACAATCGCCTGAGCTCCCACCTCACCGACAACAACCTTCTTCACCCTTTACAGTCTGGCTTTCACTCAGTACACTCCACTGAAACTGCCCTACTAAAACTCACTAATGATCTACACTCTGCTAAAACCAATGGCCACTACTCTGTACTGATCCCAACCAATGGCCACTACTCCATACTCATCCCAACCGATGGCCACTACTCCATACTCATCCCAACCGATGGCCACTACTCCGTACTCATCCCAACCGATGGCCACTACTCCGCACTCATCCCAGCCGATGGCCACTACTCCGCACTCATCCCAGCCGATGGCCACTACTCCGCACTCATCCCAAACGATGGCCACTACTCCGCACTCATCCCAACCGATGGCCACTACTCTGCACTCATCCCAACCGATGGCCACTACTCCGTACTCATCCCAACCGATGGCCACTACTCCGCACTCATCCCAACCGATGGCCACTACTCCGTACTCATCCCAACCGATGGCCACTACTCCGTACACATCCCAACCGATGGCCACTACTCCGTACTCATCCCAACCGATGGCCACTACTCCGTACTCATCCCAACCGATGGCCACTACTCCGTACTCATCCCAACCGATGGCCACTACTCCGTACTCATCCCAACCGATGGCCACTACTCCGTACTCATCCCAACCGATGGCCACTACTCCGTACTCATCCCAACCGATGGCCACTACTCCGTACTCATCCCAACCGATGGCCACTACTCCGTACTCATCCCAACCGATGGCCACTACTCCGTACTCATCCCAACCGATGGCCACTACTCCGTACTCATCCCAACCGATGGCCACTACTCCGTACTCATCCCAACCGATGGCCACTACTCCGTACTCATCCCAACCGATGGCCACTACTCCGTACTCATCCCAACCGATGGCCACTACTCCGTACTCATCCCAACCGATGGCCACTACTCCGTACTCATCCCAACCGATGGCCACTACTCCGTACTCATCCCAACCGATGGCCACTACTCCGTACTCATCCCAACCGATGGCCACTACTCCATACTCATCCCAACTGATGGCCACTACTCCGTACTCATCCCAGCTAATGGCCACTACTCCGTACTCTTACTACTTGACCCCCTCCTCCTCAAAAAACTACATTCTCTTGGCTTCCGAGACTCTGCTCTCTCCTGGCTCTCCTCCTACCTATCGCAGAGCTCCTTCAGTGTTACCGATAACTCTGCCTCCTCCTCTTCACTCCCTCTTTCTGTAGGGGTCCCTCAAAGGCTCTGTCCTTGGACCCCTTCTCTTCTTCATCTACACCTCCTCCCTTGGTCACTTGATAAACTCCCACAGCTTTAAGTACCATCTCTATGCTGATGACACACAAATCTATCTTTCTACCCCTTACCTCGCCCCTTCAGTCTCCTCACCTCACCCCTCCCCTTCAGTCTCCTCTCGCATTACTAACCTACTAAGTGACATATCGGCATGGATGTCACTCCACTTCCTCAAACTCAATCTTTCCAAAACTGAGCTCTTAGTATTCCCCCGAGCCCGTGCCCCCTCCCCTGACTTCTCCATCAAGATCAATAATACAATCATCAGTCCCTCCCCTCATGCCAGGGTACTAGGTGTAATCCTAGACTCCCATCTGTCCTTTCACCCCCAAATCCAATCACTGTCCAAATCTTGCAGACTTTACCTCCACAACATCTCCAAGATACGCCCGTTCCTAACCTCAGAAACCACTAAGCAACCTATTCACTCCCTTGTTATATCTCGCCTTGACTATTGTAACTCCCTCCTCATTGTCGACCTCATCGCAGGCTATCCCTTCTTCAGTCTATCATGAATGCTGCTGCCAGACTCATCCACCTTACTAACCATTCCGTATCTGCCACCCCTCTCTGCCAATCCCTCCACTGGCCTCCAATCAGTGTCCTCCACCCCTCTCTGCCAATCCCTCCACTGGCCTCTACTCAGTGTCCTCCACCCCTCTCTACCAATCCCTCCACTGGCCTCCATTCAGTGTCCTCCACCCCTTTCTGCCAATCCCTCCACTGGCCTCAATTCAGTGTCCTCCACCCCTCTCTGCCAATCTCTCCACTGCTCTCCATTCAGTGTCCTCCACCCCTCTCTGCCAATCCCTCCACTGGCTTCCCATTGCCCAACGGATAAAATTCAAAACACTAACAATAACATATAAAGCCATTTATAACTCTGCCCCAAAGTACATCACCGATCTTGTCTCTAAATATCACCCAAACCATACTCTCCGCTCCTCGCAAGACCTCCTACTCTCTAGCTCCCTTGTCTCCTCCTCCCATGCTCGTCTCCAGGACTTCTCCAGAGCTTCCCCCATCCTCTGGAACTCTCTACTCCAATTTATCAGACTATCGCCTACTCTGTTCACTTTTAGGCGATCTCTGAAAACCTATCTCTTCAGGGAAGCCTATCCTGCCCTCAGCTAATAATGGAATCTTCTACTCTTTCAAACAGTCCATCCCCCACAGTTACTACCTTTTGTACCACTAGCCCCTCCCTCTTAGATTGTAAGCTCCCAGGATCAGGACCCTCCTATCCCTCTTGTATTGAACTGTATTGTTGCTGTATTGTCTCCCGTTATATTGTAAAGCGCTGAGCAAACTGTTGGTGCCATAAATCCTGTATAATAATAATTACCTCCTCTACTGCCATGTCCAGCAACCTCTCAGATCTCCTTCAGACCAAAGGGAACGTCTTATCTTTATTTCAGATCACTTCCTGTCTGTTCCTGACATCACTTTCTGTCTGTATTCCATAGAAAAGTCCTGTCTGGGTAGTAGAAATGAGATCACCATCTTGTGGAGTTCAGAGGAACTGCAGCCCCAAGAAATGTCCCCTAATAACCATTCCAGCTTTGTATCTACCTTACAGAGATACCAGGGAAGTTCAAAAACAACTAAAAAATGTAAGAAACAATAAACCTAACTCTTATGCAACCAACTGTTTAAAAAAGATATTTTACTACAGATAGAAAAGTCTTAAAGACACAGAACATAAGATAAAAACAAAATGCATAATAAAACAGAGACCTCTAAAATCTGACACACTATCTATAATGTCCCTCCTTCATATCAGAGAGAGACAGACTACCCATAATGTCCCATCCTTCATGACAGAGAAAAAGACTACCCAGAATGCCCCATCCTTCATATCAAAGAACGAGACAGACTACCCAGAATGTCCCATACTTCATATCAGAGAGAGAGACTACCCAGAATGTCCCGTCCTTCATATCAAAGAGAGAGACTACCCAGAATGTACCATACTTCATATCAGAGAGAGAGAGACTACCCAGAATGTCCCATCCTTCATATCAAAGACCGAGACAGACTACCCAGAATGTCCCATCCTTCATATCAGAGAGAGACAGACTACCCAGAATGTACCATACTTCATATCAGAGAGAGACAGACTACCCAGAATGTCCCATCCTTCATATCAAAGAGAGAGACTACCCAGAATGTACCATACTTCATATCAGAGAGAGAGAGACTACCCAGAATGTCCGGTCCTTCATATCAAAGACCGAGACAGACTACCCAGAATGTCCCATCCTTCATATCAGAGAGACAGACTACCCAGAATGCCCCATCCTTCATATCAGAGAGAGACAGACTACCCAGAATGTCCCATCCTTCATATCAGAGAGAGACAGACTACCTAGAATGTCCCGTCCTTCATATCAGAGAGACAGACTACCCAGAATGTCCCATCCTTCATATCAGAGAGAGACAGACTACCTAGAATGTCCCGTCCTTCATATCAGAGAACGAGACAGACTACCCAGAAAGTCCCATCCTTCATATCAGAGAACAATACAGACTACCAAGAATGTCCCGTCCTTCATATCAGAGACCAAGACAGACTACCCAGAATGTCCCATCCTTCATATCAGAGAATGAGACAGACTACCCAGAGTGTCCCCTCCGTCATATCAGAGACCAAGACAGACTACCCAGAATCTCCCATCCTTCCTATCAGAGAGACAGACTACCCAGAATGTCCTAACCTTCCTCTCAGAGAGAGAAATCTATCCTGAATGTCCTGTCCTTCATATCAGAGACAGAGACAGACTACCCAGAATTTCTCATCTTTCATATCAGAGAACGAGACAGACTACCCAGAATGTCCTGTTCTTCATATCAACGACCGAGACAGACTACCCAGAACATCAGACAGAGATATACTACTTAGAATGTCCCGTCCTTCATATCAGAGAGAGACAGACTACCCAGAATGTCCCATCCTTCATATCAGAGACAGAGAGACAGACTACCCAGAATGTTCCGTCCTTCATATCAGAGACAGAGACAGACTACCCAGAATGTCCCGTCCTTCATATCAGAGAATGAGACAGACTACCCAGAATGTTCCGTCCTTCATATCAGAGACCGAGACAGACTACCCAGAATGTCCTGTCCTTCATATGCATTTTGGTGCTGGGCAGTGAGCACAGGGCCCACAGGGGAATGTCTGGCCTTCAGGCCACCCTCATGAAGTCTGTTTCTAATTGTTTGGTCAGACATTCACACCAGTGGCCTGCTGGAGGTCATTCTGTAGGGCTCTGGCAGTGCTCATCCTGTTCCTCCTTGCACAAAGGAGCAGATACTAGTGCTGCTGATGGGTTAAGGACCTTCTACGTCCCTGTCCAGCTCTCCTAGAGTAACTGCCTGTCTCCTGGAATCTCCTCCATGCTCTTGAGACTGTGCTGGGAGACACAGCAAACCTTCTGGCAATGCCATGTATTGATGTGCCATCCTGGAAGAGTTGGAATGCCTGTACAACCTCTGTAGGGTCCAGGTATGGCCTCATGCTACCAGTAGTGACACTGACCCGAGCCAAATGCCAAACTAGTGAAAAACAGAAAAGAGGAGTAGGGAAAAAATGTCAGTGACCTCCACCTGTAAAACCATTCCTGTGGGTCGTCTCCTTGTTGCCCATCTAGTGCACCTGTTGTTAATGTCATTACCACCAAAGCAGCTGAAAGTGATGAACAACCCCCTCTGCTACTTACCTGATCAGATCCATATCCCATGAGTTTCATTGACTTCATGCCAGACTCGGATTACAGTCTTCCTTTCATATTTTTGAGCCAAGTATTTACCTTCCTGCTGTCACATGGTCACGTTGTCTGTATCCTATCTTTCTCAGTGGGAGGAAGCTATACCAAGTTAAATATGATTCCATCAGGTCAGCAGATTTGCTAAGCACAGGTATGGAGTACTCATATGGAAAAAAGGTTACAGTTTTTATGTTCAGTTTTGTTATTTAATAATGATTAATTTGTGTTTTTTCCTGTTCACTTCACTGCCTGAAGCTAGGAGCCATATCCCTTTCTACAGCTCATCATATGCAGATACGCTCCCCTGCTAAACAATTACAAATGCTGAGTCACTTGAAGTGGTTGTGAACGGGTCCGGCACTCCGGCAGGAGACACACTTACAAGCAGCAGACTTTCATAGAATGGAAAGGTTGTGGGTGGGTCAGGCGCTAGGTCCAGCAGTAGTAGGATGGAAGGCAAGGGTGCTCATTGTAATCCACAAAAACCTGGCATTAGAATTCATCTCTGAGTGCAACGATGATATGGGACGTATGGCTACCGTGGTCTTGCAGATCTCCAATAAGGATCTCCAACTCACCAATGTCTATGCCCCCAACTCCCTGGCAGACCCTTCTGTAATGCTGCAGCTGATTGGATATTTCATAATCCCAGTATACATCAGATAGATGGAGGAGACTAACACAGTAGTAAATGATAGAGAGGACAGGTCAACACAAGGTCCACCCATGCAAAGGTGTCTACTGGCTCTTCTCATTAGCACAGTTGATTTCTGCCAGAGGATTATTAGACCCCTGGTGATTGGCGGACCCCACACACAGGGAGTTTACTTCATATTCTCACAATACATTTGCCAAGCTAGACTATCTTTATTGCAGCACTTCCCTTTTCCCTCATGTCCATCATATGGCCATACACGACTTGATTATATCAGACCATAGCCCCACCTCTGTTTCTTTGGCAGACCCTCGAACCACAGGCCCCCCAAATATTTGGAGATTTCCTTCCTATCTGACATGTAAGGTGAACTTCATACACGCTGATAGCGATGCTTGGCTAGAGTACACCACCACTAATGAATCCCATCAATGTGACCCACACTTGTTCTGGGAAGCTGCCAAGCCTTTTATTAGGGGAAGGATGTTTCCTCATATAAAACATTGACAAAGCAGAATACCTCTGAGCACAGAAAGCATTGGCATGAAGCCAAACACCTCTTTGATCTTTGGGTAGAGAATTACAAACATATAAATGGTTCCTATGCTGATTCACAATTGTGTAAATATGATGATAAGGTGGGTAAGCAAAGGGTCTTTCCAACCAACTCATGTAGCCTCCCTAAAGGATACTTCTGCTACCCTTGTCTCCTCCCCAGAAGAAACCAATAAAATACTGGAAGATATTTGTGCCACTCTATATCTAGATCCAAGACCTTGAGGTGACCACAAAATTCCTAGACTCACTTCATTTACTCACTATTGGCCCCTCCCACCTGCAATCTGTAAATGTCCCTATTTTATTAAAGGAAGAGTCTGAGGTGATTAAAGGCTGATGGACTCTCATCATCCCTCAGCTACTGACAGTATATAACGAGGTTTGGGAGAGGGGCCCACAAATTCTGATGGGTCACCAAGACTATGAAATTGATTTCTAATAAGGGCAAGTACCCCACTGAATTGGGGTCTTACCGAACTATATCCATCCTAACTGTGGACACTAAAATACTCTCTGAAATAGTCACATCCCTCTTGGCTGCAATATTACCCTCCCTTACCCATACTGCCCAGGCTGGCTTTTTTTTTTTTAAAGAAACTTTATTTGGTTTTATTGTATACACACATTAACCAACAGTGAATTTATGCAGTATTCATAGTGTGGCAACATGCCAAAGCAGGTGAAAAATTCAAGAAATGACAATTTTACACAAAAACAAATTGCCAAAGCCCTGAGAGAAACAAAGAGGAATCAGAGAAATTTAGTAAGTTACTTATAGGAAAGGAGACATCGTATGATGTATGAGGTTGCAAGGGCTTAAGAATAGAGTATCCAGGATTTAGAAAGGTACATGTATATACCTTCGTATGTATGAGTAATCTAGAGATACGCAAATGTATGCCATGTTGACCATTTGTCAAATGACCAAGAGGAAGGTCATCGTATATATGGGTAAGAAGTAGAGGCAAAATGAGAGCAGAAGGTAGAGATAGAGCAGTGAAGAAAGAAGAACAAGGAGCTGAAAGAACCAGCCCAGAAAAGAATATACGGACAGGAAAGAAAAGAAGGAGAAAAGGAGGACAAGGAATTTTGTTACCAAAGATCAGAGATCAGAGACCAGAAGACCAAGAGGACAGGCCAGAATATAGAAATTAGGACACTAAGATAATAGGGTGATAGAATAATAGGCTACTATGATAATATAATAGGAAGCAACTTGACATTATGTGTGAAAATGTGCTATTACGGGGACGCTTCACTAAGAGTCAACAGTGAAGCGAGATTGTGAAAGAAAGAGAGAATAAGAAAACAGAAGCCAAGGTGGAAAAAGGGCAGATTGCCAAAATAGTTGAGTAAAGGTCCAGGAAAATAGAAAAATATATATAATGGCGCCTATGGAAAAAGGAAAAAATATCTATAAATCACTTATTATCATATACCAGCTGCAAAAAATCACCATAAATCAATAAGGTGTAACAAATAACACAAAAAAATAATTTGCGCTAGTAAATATAAAATTATCTCCATAAATCAAATATTTAAATGGTGCAAAAAAATATATATATAAAAAATAAAAAGTCCACACTTTGAAATATGTGACACAAAAAACGTGCACCAAAAAATATAAATAAATGTGACAATACCACCACCAAAAATATAAATATGAATAAACTCACCAGAGCTAAAAAAAAAATTTTAAAACATGTATTGCTCTGGGAACAGTAGTATTAATAAATGATAAGTCATTCATAGATGTATCTTCAAGGAATAGTATTCTGCAGAGCCCAGATCCACATAGACCAATTTCAGATGGAGCAAATTGCTTTCAAATCAATTATCATCAAGGAAATCCACTTCTCAAGAAAGCCACCTTTAAACGTATCCAAGGAGGGAAACGCCAGACACTTGGAAGAAACAGAAGAACTTCATGGTGCAGTATTATTAAAACAACATCTTTTTATTAAGTACTCATTGCACTTAGCTCAAAGGGTGTCCCAGCCGACACCAGCATCAACAGCAAACACAGCAAAACAGACCCAGCTACTCGGCACATGCGCAGTAGCTCATGGGAAACGTAATGACGTCACATCGATCAAGCTCCGCTCTACGCGTTTCGTCATCAACGTCCTCGCAGAGCGCTTCCGAGTGTATGGCGTTTCCCTCCTTGGATACGTTTAAAGGTGGCTTTCTTGAGAAGTGGATTTCCTTGATGATAATTGATTTGAAAGCAATTTGCTCCATCTGAAATTGGTCTATGTGGATCTGGGCTCTGCAGAATACTATTCCTTGAAGATACATCTATGAATGACTTATCATTTATTAATACTACTGTTCCCAGAGCAATACATGTTTTAAAAAAAATTTTCTAGCTCTGGTGAGTTTATTCATATTTATATTTTTGGTGGTGGTATTGTCACATTTATTTATATTTTTTGGTGCACGTTTTTTGTGTCACATATTTCAAAGTGTGGACTTTTTATTTTTTATATATATATTTTTTCGCACCATTTATATATTTGATTTATGGAGATAATTTTATATTTACTAGCGCAAATTATTTTTTTGTGTTAAAGGTCCAGGAAAACTTAGAGAAGGTAATTTAGCAATCATTTGCCCCCTAAGACAAATAAAACACAGTGCATCAGGAATCGCCTAGAGGCTAAGTTAGGACTAGGTTAGAAATCCGTGGGAGGGAAGCTGGATCTCCGAGGTAGGAAATATTCTTGAAACATATTGACCCCACTTGCGGTTGAACTTTTCCTCTCCTGATGTGGATGGAGAGATATGGATGCTGAGCCGATCCAAGCGAAGTAGGAAGTTAAGTTCCAATTTGACATCCGCAATGGTTGGCGGGCAGTTGGAAACCCATTTTTTCAGAATAGACCTTCTCGCAGCCATCAAACAAGTGGACAGCCACGGTTTGGCGGCTCTGAGCATAGCAATGTGCTGATGTGAAGCAGCAGACACGGAAGCATCCAAGTTGCCGAAAAGAAGAAGCAGTGGGTCTCTAGGTAACGGGAGAGTAGTGATGAAGAGCATGAAGTTCAAAAGTTGGTTCCAGAAGGTAGAGATCAATGGGCAACTCCAGAACCTGTGGTGAAGTGACGGCTTATATGAACCACAGAGCGGACACGTAGAGATCGTTGAGTCTGAACGTGAGTACAGACAGGGCATATAAGCATGGTGCATAATTTTAAACTGCTGCTCCCACCAAAATTTGTTTGTGTTGAACGCACAGGTCATGTTAAAGCCTGTGAGTAGTTGTTCCGCAGTGAAAGCGTTGTCAAAGTCTCGGATCCATGATTTGATGGATGTGGAGGATTCCAGCGGTGTTGCGTATTGCATAGACAATTGACTATAAATATTAGATATGTTATATTTCTGATTCCTTACAAGGACCTCTATCACAGTCGTGCAGAAACGAGTGGGTTTATTCTGTGCTATGGATTGCACAAAATTCCTGACTTGTAAAATGTACAAAAAATGATGAGAAGGCAACTCAAACGAGCTAAGGATTTGTTGGAACGGAAGGGGAGATCCTGATGAAAAGTCATACAATTGGCTAACAAGTCTAAGACCCTGGTTGTACCACTGATCGTAAGCTGCATGTTGTTGAGAGACAGAGAAGGAAGGATTGTGATGAATGGGAAGAAAAGGAGATAGCCAGGGAGAAACTCCTAGTCTACGTCTGATCTCCCTCCATGTGAAGAGTGTGTCCCGTATGAGTGGATTATGTTTAAGATGTTCCGGGAGTGAGTTGGAGTTAGAATGTAGAAGGGCTGACAGATCGAACGGGCTCACCATGGCTAATTCAAGTTGGTAATTGGAGAACACGGACGCTCGGGAGAGCCAATCTATACACACCCGTAAAATGTAAGATAGATTATAAAGCCTAATGTTGGGGAGGCCCAGTCCGCCCTCACATCTAGGGAGAAACAACTTATGTATAGCTATGCGCGGGCGGCGCCCCCTCCATAGGAAACTAGAAATCGCCTTGTTTAGCTTGACTATATCCGTATGTTTGAGCAGGAGTGGGATAGTTTGGAGAGGGTATAAAAGCTTCGGAAAACTCATCATCTTGAAGAGATGGGCTCTGCCCATGAGTGATAGCGGCAGGTCTTTCCACATTTCCAGTTCCCCTAAAATGTTTTGAATGACTGGCGAATAATTCAGAGAATAAAGGGACGAGGCTAATTTCCCAATTTTAATACCCAGATAAGTAATATGATTAGTATTCATTTTAAAGAGAGAGTTGCAGGCCCAATCAGGAAGTCGAGCATGGTATAGGGGAAGAACCTCACTTTTCGTATAATTTATACGGAGGCCCGAAACAGCACCGAAATTCTGCAAAAACTGTCTGGATATATGGTAAATCTAGAGTCGGGTTAGAAGTGAATATTAATATATCTTCAGCAAATAAAGCTAAGCGAAGATCCTGTTGACCAATTGGAACACCATGGAGGTGTGACTGAAATAACGGGCTAGAGGTTCCAATGCAAGATTGAAAAGCAGGGGGAATAATGGACACCCTTGCCTTGTTCCCTTATGTAATAGAAAAGGGTTGGATATTTTTCCCGCCGCTACTATCTGGGCCATTGGGGCAGTATACATAGCTTGAATTAACTGTAAATGGACCGGAAAAGCCAAATTTAGCGAGAACTAATTTGAGCCATTGAAAACTGACGTTATCAAAGGCTTTTTCAAAGCATACAATATACCAGTACAGAATACAGGACTTCACGTCATTCCGCATGCTGTTTCCACCAATACCAGTGTGACCGGGAAAAGCTGGGAGAGGAGCCTGCCCCAGGGACCAAAGTAGAATTGTTGAGATGAGGGAGGGCGTCCCTCAAACTTATTCCCAACAACGGCTCCAGCACCCCACCACCCACAGCACTGCTGAAATATGGAACCAGGCACACGCAGGAGTAAGGAAGTAGTAAAATCAGACATATAGATAAATTAAACAGTAACATTGAAACAGGTGAGTGCGAGGAAACACCTCAACATCAGATAATGAAAAAAACATCTCGTGCTGAACAGCCAATAAACTCAGACTTTGGAGTGTGTTAGCATTTCAGAAAATAGCAAGAGAAACCAATCAAAAAAATTGAAAACACTTCCAATTGAACCAATCGGACCAGGAGAAAAGCTTGAAGAAGTTGTGAAGAGACCGATGGCCTCGTAGACCTTCAAGGCGGGTGAGATTTGGAGGACGCTGGATTGGTGCGTTGACGTTTAGGGGGGTCTTTGCGAGGACTGCGTTGGTCTCTAGGGCCAAAATTCCTACCCGCGAGTTGTGACAACTGATCCCCGTCATTTAGGTGGTCTTGCAGATATTGGTGGGCTTCTTCAGGATGAACGAAAGATTTGGAGTCCCCAGATGGTGCAGTGAAACGTAACGTGGACGGATATGCAAATGTGAACTTTATTCCTTTCTGGTAAAGAGTGGCACAAACATGCTGAAATGCTTTCCGTTTATGTGATACTTCCTGTGAGTAGTCCGCAAATAGTAGTAATTTGTGACCCTCAATTTGCAGAGAACGGGAGTTACGGAAAGAGGTGAGGATTGCTATGCGGTCAGCATAGTTGAGATAGCGGACAATCACAGAGCGTGGTGCACGACGCTCATTAGATGGGGGCCCCAGGCGATGAGCTCTCTCTAGCAAACACAAATGCTCCTGCGCTTGGGGATGGACTCGATGCTACAACCACATTAAGAATGTCCTGGAACATGCACACCTTGCTGCCCTCAAATGGACCGGGGGAATCCAAATATACTGAATGGGGAAAGAACAAAAAGAGGGCGCACAGGCCTAGTGCATTATCATAAAAAATGTTTAATAAAAAATAAATAATAAAGTAGGTGTTGTACTCACAAACGACAATATAGTCAAGGCACGTCATAAAAGAACAGCTGGATCAACACCGCGCTGAGTAACAGTCCGCAATAGGGAGTTTAGACATCCAAAAGGCTGACGCGTTTCGAGGACTTGCCTCTTCCTCAGAGCTCTCTCTACCTGACAAGAGGAGGATAGGCCCAAAGCTGCAGGGATCCGCGCTGATCAGAGATTGGGGAGAGAACCTGTATTAAAGGATTCTGGGAGACCCACAATGCGTAGGTTATTCCTACGTGATCGATTTTCCAGATCATCGATTTTATCCAATATACTTTGCTGTACACGATTGGATTGTGACGTAACCGCTTGCATTGAATGGACTTCATCTTCTAAATCCGATATGCGCTGCTCAGCCTCAGATAAACGTTTAGAATGATCGCCTAAGTCTTTTCTTAGCTGTTCAATGCCCAAGCTGACAGCTCTATCTACAGCCTGTGTGATATTTGGGAGCAGAATAGAGGACACTGCCTGAGCTATTTTATCATACTGCTCAGGAGTGTTATCAATGCCAGGAGGGAGTGGAGAGGCAGTGAGGATGGTGGGGAGAGGCTCTGTCATACCTGCTCCCACGTTGAGATCCCGCTCTGTGCCTGTGTCCATGCTGTGACAGGCATCGTCGGCCATCGTGGCTGCAGAAGGGGGAAAGCCGCATCCCTCCGCTCTGGCCGCCGACTCATGGCCGGACTGCGCCGGCAGAAGGTTCCGCTTCATGCTGGGGCTGCTGCAGGAAGGTAAGGGGCACCCCAAGGCTATATAGCGGGGGTCCCCGAGGCAGTAGGCAGGCTTTATAGAGCCGGGATCCCGGGAGCCGCGGGTCTCACGAACTACAGCATCCGGCGCCGGAACCGGAAGTCATTTCCTTCCTTTACCCTCATCTCAGCCGGGACAGCGTATTACCTCCCTTTACCCTCATCTCAGCCAGGACAGCGTATTACCTTCCTTTACCCTCATCTCAGCCGGGACAGCGTATTACCTTCCTTTACCCTCATCTCAGCCGGGACAGCGTATTACCTTCCTTTACCCTCATCTCAGCCGGGACAGCGTATTACCTCCCTTTACCCTCATCTCAGCCGGGACAGCGTATTACCTTCCTTTACCCTCATCTCAGCCGGGACAGCGTATTACCTTCCTTTACCCTCCTCTCAGCCGGGACATTGTATTACCTTCCTTTACCCTCATCTCAGCCGGGACAGCGTATTACCTTCCTTTACCCTCATCTCAGCCGGGACGGCGTATTACCTTCCTTTACCCTCATCTCAGCCGGGACGGCGTATTACCTTCCTTTACCCTCATCTCAGCCGGGACGGCGTATTACCTTCCTTTACCCTCATCTCAGCCGGGACGGCGTATTACCTTCCTTTACCCTCATCTCAGCCGGGACGGCGTATTACCTTCCTTTACCCTCATCTCAGCCGGGACGGCGTATTACCTTCCTTTACCCTCATCTCAGCCGGGACAGCGTATTACCTTCCTTTACCCTCCTCTCAGCCGGGACGGCGTATTACCTTCCTTTACCCTCATCTCAGCCGGGACAGCGTATTACCTTCCTTTACCCTTATCTCAGCCGGGACAGCGTATTACCTCCCTTTACCCTCATCTCAGCCGGGACAGCGTATTACCTCCCTTTACCCTCATCTCAGCCGGGACAGCGTATTACCTTCCTTTAACCTCATCTCAGCCGGGACAGCGTATTACCTTCCTTTACCCTCATCTCAGCCAGGACAGTGTATTACCTCCCTTTGCCCTCAGGCTCAGTAACTGGGGGAATAGGTTTTTATCACGTTGGATATTTGTTTGTCTATCAGGTTACCTGTAGTTGACAGCCGCAATTTGGCGACAGGATTTCTCTTTGTGGCTCCTGAGGACCGAATAGAAGGATTCCGCAGCTTCCATGTCTATGTTTATTCCCTGAATTTGTCGGCTTGTTGCTCCAGTTTCCAGTATGAAAGGACAGGTTCCCCCTTTATAAGGGATGACACTACCTACCTTCAGTGTATCATGTTGGTGAAGCCTCTACCTGGTCTTCGGTGCACTCTTTATGATGTTACCAGGTGGATGTTGGAGTCACTAAGGACTCTTCCCTTTGGACACATTGGTTTTTGCAGGCTGCTGCATGAGGTTCTTTCCTATTTCTGGTTGTTTTTGGGACCTGTTGGCTTGTTGTCCTCCCCTCATGTTCTAGGTGGGACATCCCTGTTAGTAAGGAATGTAAAAGATGTTCTGTGTCCTGTGATGTGCGACAAAGAAAATGACATTTTGTGGTTTATCTGTAAAATCCATTTCTTGGAGTCCCTCAGGAATCCCAGAGATCCGTCCCCTCCTGTTATGGGCTATGGCTTTCTACAAACCTTTCCTATGTCGGAGATATGCTCTACAAGGGGACGTCCTGTCTATTGTTTGCCAATGTCAGATCACCTGTAGGTGGGCATAACAGTGTTAGGAAGGATTTATAAAGATGCTTCGTGTCCTGTGATGTATTCCAAGAAATGGATTTTACAGATCATTGATGCCATTTGTTACTAAGAGACAGGAATTGTTCATTGCTGAAGGAGCCCCTAGAAACCTTTGGAGGAACCCTGGCTGAGAAAGGCTGGACTAGGGAGTCATATATTTCTGTCCCCCTTGGTGGGAGTGGAGGTGACCCCTCTATAAGGATCTACAATCCATACACACCCAGCACAAGGCCGGGGTCACACTACCAGATGATTCTCTGGGCTGCAGTTCCTCTGAGCTCCACAAGGTGGGGATCTCACTTCTACCCACACAGGAAGTCTCTATGGAAGACAGACAGGAAGTGATGTCATGGTACAGACAGGAAGTGATGTCAGGTACAGACAGGAAACAGAGAGGAGACGTTGCTAGAAGTGGCAGCAGAGGAGGTAATAAGATGTTATGTTCTATTTACACCCAGTAACCCCCCGTCATGTCTGTCCTCTTCCTCCATAGTCATGTCCGTCCTCTTCCTCCATAGTCATGTCCGTCCTCTTCCTCTATAGTCATGTCCGTCCTCTTCCTCCATAGTCATGTCCGTCCTCTTCCTCTATAGTCATGTCTGTCCTTTTATTCCATAATCATGTCTGTCCTCTTCCTCCTTAGTCATGTCCGTCCTCTTCCTCCATAGTCATGTCCACCCTCTTCCTCCATAGTCATGTCCGTCCTTTTATTCCATAGTTATGTCTGTCCTTTTATTCCATAATCATGTCTGTCCTCTTCCTCCATAGTCATAGTCCATGCAAGTGAAACTGTCAAAAGGTGATCTTCACTCTGGTGAATAAATCCTCAGATGTCAGCAATGCTGCTCCCCTCCACACACTGACCCACACAGGGCCAAAGGCTAGTAACCTCCTGTGTACCAGATCCTCATAAATATGCTCCTCATCCAGGGACATGCATCACCTCGCAACCAGAAATGGCGTACCGATGCACGTGACACAATGCGTTGGTACGCCATTTCCGGTTACGAGGTGATGCATGTCCAGATGCAGCGGCCATATTGCTTCCCCCAGATACCATGCAGTACACCCATAGGATGTGGTGACGGGCTGATGTGTCTGGGAATTACACGTGATGCAATATAACTTGTATCCATTCTTATAATAAACAATACTGCACTATGGAAGGATCTTTCTGTGTCACTTATATACCCTGGAGGGGAGGTGGAGTGGATAAAGTACGCTTGGGAGGAGTCTCCATTTATCCTGTGGTCCCTGGATGAGGAGCATATTTATGAGGATCTGGTACACAGGAGGTTACTAGCCTTTGGCCCTGTGTGGTCAGTGTGTGGAGGTGAGAAGGCATTGCTGCCATCTGAGGATTTATTCACCAGAGTGAAGATCACCTTTTGACAGTTTCACTTGCATGGACTTTATATTTTGAATATTCACGGATGGTTTTTTTGCATTGATTCACATTCTTATGTCATTTAATATTGAGAGGTTATTAGTTTTGTAAAATTTATTGTTAATGCATTCGATATATATTTCTTTATATCACTTGAACTTCATTTATTTCTATATATTCTTTGTGTAGTGGTGTCACATTAAGGATAGTTTATTCCCGTTTGCGGGTCATTTTTACCACTGAGCACTAATATGTTGACACATTTTGCACAATTAAGTATGAATTTTTATTTATGATTAGGATTTGGTTTATATAGCGCTTCACTATTTTATGTATGTTTAAATCCCAGCAAGCATTCACCCGATATAAATCTGCTTTCTTCACATAAAATTCTTCCCTCCATGTTGCCAAACAAGACGACTTTGTCACTCTCATCAATACCTTGTCATCTCTTCTCTCCTGGTTCTCCTCCTACCTATCGCAGAGCTCCTTCAGTGTTACCTATAACTCTCTCTCCCCCTCTCCACTCCCTCTCTCTTTAGGGGTCCCTCAAGGTTCTGTCCTTGGACCCCTTCTCTTCTCCATCTACACCTCCTCCCTTGGTCACTTGATAAACTCCCATGGCTTTAAGTACCATCTCTATGCTGATGACACAAATCTATCTTTCTACCCCTCACCTCACCCCTTCAGTCTCCTCCTCACCTCACCCCTTCAGTCTCCTCCTCACCTCACCCCTTCAGTCTCCTCCTCACCTCACCCCTTCAGTCTCCTACTCACCTCGCCCCTTCAGTCTCCTCCTCACCTCGCCCCTTCAGTCTCCTCCTCACCTCGCCCCTTCAGTCTCCTCCTCACCCCGCCCCTTCAGTCTCCTCCTCATCTCGCCCCTTCAGTCTCCTCCTCACCTTGCCCCTTCAGTCTCCTCCTCACCTCGCCCCTTCAGTCTCCTCCTCACCTCGCCCCTTCAGTCTCCTCCTCACCTCACCCCTTCAGTCTCCTCCTCACCTCACCCCTTCAGTCTCCTCTCGTATTACTAACCTACTAAGTGACATATCGGCATGGATGTCACTCCACTTCCTCAAACTCAATCTTTCCAAAACTGAGTTCTTAGTATTCCCCCCAGCCTGTGCCCCCTCTCCCAACTTCTCCATCAAGAGCAATAATACACCCATCAGTCCCTCCCCTCATGCCAGGGTACTAGGTGTAATCCTAGACTCCCATCTGTCCTTTCACCGCCAAATCCAATCGCTGTCCAAATCATGTAGACTTCACCTCCGCAACATCTCCAAGATACGGCCGTTCCTAACCTCGGAAACCACTAAGCAACTTATACACCCCCTTGTTATATCTCACCTTGACTATTGTAACTCCCTCCTCATTGGCCGACCTCATCGCAGGCTATCCCCTCTTCATTCTATCATGAATGCAGCTGCCAGACTCATCCACCTTACTAACCGTTCTCAGTGTCCTCCACTCCTCTCTGCCAATCCCTCCACTGGCCTCCATTCAATATCCTCCCCTCTATGCCAATCCCTCCACTGGTCTCCATTCAGTGTCCTCCACCCCTCTCTGCCAATCCCTCTCCCCAATTCCACTTAGTGTCCTCCACTCCTCTCTGCCAATCCCTCCACTGGCTTCCCATTGCCCAACGGATAAAATTCAAAACATTAACAATAACATATAAAGCCATTTATAACTCTGCCCCAAATTATATCACCGATCTTGTCTCTAAATATCACCCAAACCGTCCTCTCCGCTCCTTGCATGACCTCCTGCTCTTTAGCTCCCTTGTCTCCTCCTCCCATGCTCAGCTCCAAGACTTTTCCAGAGCTTCCCCCATCCTCTGGAACTCTCTACCCCATTTTATCAGACTATCGCCTACTCTGCTCACTTTTAGGCTATCTCTGAAAACCGATCTCTTCAGGGAAGCCTATCCTGCACTCAGCTAATAATGGAATCTTCTACTCCTCCTACCAGTCCATCCCCCACAGTTACTACCTTTTGTACCACTAGCCCCTCCCTCCTAGATTGTAAGCTCCCAGGATCAGGGCCCTCCAAACCCTCTTGTATTGAACTGTATTGTTGCTGTATTGTCTCCCATTACATTGTAAAGCGCTGAGCAAACTGTTGGCGCCATAAATCCTGTATAATAATAATTAAAATGTCCAGAAAGCATATTTCTCCGTAATGATCCCAGACACAGATATTCATCCTAAAATGTGATCAATAAAGTCTCCGGAGTACATGGAGATCTGAGAAATATGATGTGTCCTGGCAAAGCCCAAAGACAAAGTTCATCTTTCATGTTTGGAGAAATGGGGTGCACCTGAGAGCAATGTACAAAAACCTCACAGAGCACCCCCCCCCCCAAAGCTCCTCCTCCCAATGTCCCTCCATCCAGAGTCAGAGAATCCTATGACATCACACTGACCTCACAGCTCCTCCTCCCAATGTCCCTCCATCCAGAGTCAGAGAATCCTATGACATCACACTGACCTCTCAGCTCCTCCACCAATGTCCCTTCATCCAGACTCAGAGAATCCTATGACATCACACTGACCTCACAGCTCCTCCTCCCAATGTCCCTCCATCTAGAGTCAGAGAATCCTAGGACATCACACTGACCTCACAGGTCCTCCCCCCAATCTCCCTCCATCCAGAGTCAGAGAATCCTAGGACATCACACTGACCTCACAGCTCCTCCTCCCAATGTCCTTCCATCTAGAGTCAGAGAATCCTATGACATCACACTGACCTCACAGCTCCTCCCCCCAATGTCCCTCCATCTAGAGTCAGAAAATCCTATGACATCACACTGACCTCACAGCTCCTTCTCCCAATGTCCGTCCATCCGGTGTCAGAGAATCATATGACATCACACTGACCTCACAGCTCCTCCTCTCAATGTCCCTCCATCAAGAGTCAGAGAATCCTATGACATCACACTGACCTCACAGCTCCAACTCCCAATGTCCCTTCATTTGGCTCCTTTCTTTTTATTCTATGGTATTGGCATCCTCATAAGCAAAACAGAACTGTTGGTCCTGCGTTGTGTATAATGACGTCAGAATTCCTTATACCCTGCGTAGTGTGGGGGTCCTGTGGGGGGAAATTATACCTCAGCCTGAAGTGGGGCTTTAATAAAATGGAGACCTGAATGGAGAGGTGAGGAGGATTCTGGGAATATCATTTGATGTGACTATTTGTGTTCAGATGTAGAGTCTTCCTCCTGTGAAGTCTGGAGATCATATGACATCACATTGCCTCCACCTCCCTCCCTGATAGAAGAGAGAAAGAAGAAGAAGATTCTAGAAGTCACCAGAGAGATCACTGAGCTGCTGACAGGAGAGGTGAGCGGTGCCGGGAATTCTGGGACATTCTCCAGTAACAGACAAGGGATGTGTCTGGATGGTGACTGTATCATTGTGTGTGTCAGGTTCCTATAAGGTGTCAGGGTGTCACTGTCTATTTCTCCATGGAGGAGTGGGAGTATTTAGAAGGACACAAGGATCTCTACAAGGACGTCATGATGGACAATCAGCCGCCCCTCACATCACCGGGTAAGAGGAGACTTTATTGTAAAGGAGAGAGCAGTACGGAGGATCCACCTAGATCCCCCATCATCTGATAAACACATAGAAACAATGGATTCAGTCAGTGTGTGTGTTTCCTACAGATGGATCCAGTCATGGGAACCCACCAGAGAGATGTCCCCGTCCTCTGTATTCCCGGGATTCCACACAGGAAGGTCACACCATCCCTCACCATCATCAGGTAGATGATGACAATTATTGGTAGTTGTGATTTATACACAGCATGTTTGTTACAATGAATGTTTTATTATATCTTTCAGAGTGGAATCCTCGGGGATGATAATATTGATGTTAAAGAAGAGTATAAAGAGGAGGATGAGGAGTATGGAGTGATGGAGGAGTTTTCAGAAGGACACAAGGATATGATGGAGCCACCTAATACCAGGAACCCACCAGAGAGATGTCCCCGTCCTCTGTATTCCCGGGATTCCACACAGGAAGGTCACACCATCCCTCACCATCATCAGGTAGATGAGGAACAATCACTGATAGTATCATTAGGATCTGTACATTATCTGCATTGTTATCATTGATGTCATTTTATTATATATTCAGAGTGGAAACCTGAGAGATCCTAAAGTTGAGGTTAAAGAAGAGATAAAAGAGGAGGAGGATGAGGATGGGGGGATGGAGGAGTCAGAGATTCATGAAGAACACAAAGATCTGTACCAGGACACCATGGTGGAGTCATCCAGCTACAGGAACCCACCAGAGAGATGTCCCCGTCCTCTGTATTCCCGGGATTCCACACAGGAAGGTCACACCATCCCTCACCATCATCAGGTAGATGATGACAATTATTGGTAGTTGTGATTTATACACAGCATGTTTGTTACAATGAATGTTTTATTATATCTTTCAGAGTGGAATCCTCGGGGATGATAATATTGATGTTAAAGAAGAGTATAAAGAGGAGGATGAGGAGTATGGAGTGATGGAGGAGTTTTCAGAAGGACACAAGGATATGATGGAGCCACCTAATACCAGGAACCCCCCAGAGAGATGTCCCCGTCCTCTGTATTCCTGGGATTCCACACAGGAAGATCACACCATCCCTCACTATTACAGGGTTGGTGGGATGGAGAATCTAGAACATGGACTTGTAGAGACTATGGGCTCCAATCACAAAGCGGTATCTTCCCGTATCCCAGTATGTAGTAAGATGCTGCATTCTGTTTTTTAGTAGTGAAGCCTGCGGGGAATTTACCACTGGTGTCCATAGCAACACTTGTAAATAGCTTGTTGTTAAGGAGAGGGCAGCCGCCAGTGTCCCCAACAACCAGTAAACAAGGAGCGGACGGCCGACAGGTTCTCCGCTGATGGCTGTGACAGGTCTGGTATGGATTTTGAGGGGAACCCGATGCCAAAATTATAAAAATAATGTCGTGGGTTCCCCTCCAAAATCAATACCAGACCCTTAGTGAGTGCCCACCTTCCTCCTGAACCAAACCAGGCCACATACCCTCAACATGGGGTGGGTGCTTCAGGGCAGGGGCACTCTATCCTCCCAAAAGCACCTTGTCCCCATGTCGATGGGGACAAGGGTTCCTTCCCCACAACCCTGGGCAGTGGGTGTGGGTGGGGGGCTTATTGGAATCTAGAAGCCACCTTTAACAAGGAGGCCCCCAGATCCCAGCCCCCCCACAATGTGAATGAGTATAGAGTACATAGTACCCCTATTCATTCACCAAAAAAAATGTAGTTTAAGAAAACACTGGAAGTAATTTTTCACAAAACAAAAATAAAGAACAATATCCCCTGATGTAGATCCATCGATGATCCAATCACGATACTCGCTGTCATCGCTGACTGGAAGAAAAAACAAAGCTCCCCTCCTGCCATCTGACAGCTCCACCGCCTTCCACTTCTAAATAAACTAAGGAGAGCTACCACCCTGTGACATCACTGGGTGGCCTTGCCCTCTTGTGATGTCACCAATACAACATGCCCCGGTCAGTGACGTCACCAATACAACATGCCCCGGTCAGTGACGTCACCAATACAACATGCCCCGGTCAGTGACGTCACCAATACAACATGCCCCGGTCAGTGACGTCACCAATACAACATGCCCTGGTCAGTGATGTCACCAATACAACATGCCCCGGTCAGTGACATCACCAATACAACATGCCCCGGTCAGTGATGTCACCAATACAACATGCCCCGGTCAGTGACGTCACCAATACAACATGCCCTGGTCAGTGACGTCACCAATACAACATGCCCCGGTCAGTGACATCACCAATACAACATGCCCCGGTCAGTGACGTCACCAATACAACATGCCCCGGTCAGTGACGTCACCAATACAACATGCCCCGGTCAGTGACGTCACCGAGTGGCACCGTCCCTTAGTATATTTAGTGGCAGGAGGCAGCAGAGCTGTCAGACAGAGGGGAGTCTTCATTGGGAGCGGAGCTTTTCTGTCCGAGTCAGCGGTGACAGCGAGCATCGTGATTGATGATGGATCTACACCGGGGGGACATTTTGCTTTAGTTTTCTTTTTTAATAAAGGACTTGTCAAAAACTGCCTGCTGTATTTAACAGAATACTTTTTGGGGTGAATAATTAGGGGTACCATGTACCCCATACTCATTCACATGGGGTGAGGGATCTGAGGGCCTCCTTGTTAAATGTTGTAAGTCCTCTGCCTGCAAACCCCCACAGCCACTAGCCTGGGTTGGGGGGAAGAGTCCCTTGTCCTCATCAACATGGACAAGGTGCTCTGGGGGAGCAAAGCCCCCCTGCCCCAGAACATCCACTCCATGTTAAGGGCACGTGGCCTGGTATGTTTCAGGATGGGGGGTTGCTTGCTCGTCCCCCCCATTCCTGACCTGCTGGGCTGCATGCTCAGATAGGGGTCTGGTATGTATTTCTTTCATTTTGGCAAGGGGTCCCCCTCAAAATCCATACCAGACCCAAGGGGGGGACCCCACGCCATTTTCTTAATATTTCATTGCCGGTAATTCTTTTTTTTAGATTTATCGGTTTGTTAGGACGTGGCGGCCGCTCGCTCCCTAACAACCATGTTGTTTACTGGTTGTTAAGGATGCCAGCGGCCGCCCACTCTTTCCCAAGCAGTACACATTTCCTGAATGCCGCATGTCTCCACCACTAATTAATGACCGCATGCATTTCATTCTTTATTTCCTTCTGTGAATGTAACGCCTGTTCATGCGGTATTTACTGAGCGTGTTCAGTGTTTGTGGTCAATACCGCAACACGGGATAGGAAATGGACAGTTTCAGGATGGCATGCGGTATTTAGGGGAAATGTACCCACATATCACATGTGATCTGCTTCTGTGAAGGGAGACAATGTGTGGATTTTGTGTGTGATGTCACAATCATAAATCTTACATTTTACAGATGATATTTTCTCTCATTTCCTTGATTTAGAGTGGAGATCCAATCGATATAGAATTTGAGGTGAAAGCAGAAGAAGAAGAGGCGTATGTGAGGGATGATCAGCAGTCTATGGAGGAGGATGGAATAACGGGGACATTTATAGAGGAGGACACTCCTACAGAGATCAGCACAGGTGGGTCATGAACACTAAATCCATTCCTCCACCCATACTGCTCACTGATTGGTCCAGAGTAGGGCGGGGACTGGGTGATATCAGCCTGTAATCCCCTGGTCACTTTCCTGAGCTGTGTTCCCCGTCCTGTATTCCTGGATTTCTCTCGGATAATCTTCCTTCTCTGTGCTGCAGACACAATTTATGTATCTAGACTGGATTTATGGAGGTTCTGGGGTTCAGCTGGCAGAAAAATGTTGATTTTCACCATACACCTAGGCACCTGGGACATGTGATTTGGATATTCTTCCCCATGGCCGGGTCTAGTAAGATCTCTGACCGATCATTTCTCCCAGGGTACTTGCTCTGTTATCTGCTGGCTGTGCCGGGTGGAGGGATATGTCTGTAGTGTCTCAGACCCAAGTCACTGAGTGCAGTCTCAGGAGATGGGAGGCAGCGGTGTGGGATCTCTGCAACTTGTCTACAGTAAACATTTAATCTTCCACTGATTACTGAATACCAATATTATGAGTCCTGACCCTTACACTGTATAATTTATATTATACATTACATACTCCTGACCCCTGCACTATATACTCTATGTTGTACATTACATACTCCTGACCCCTGCACTATATACTCTATGTTGTACATTACATACTCCTGACCCCTGCACTATATACTCTATGTTGTACATTACATACTCCTGACCCCTGCACTATATACTCTATGTTGTACATTACATACTCCTGACCCCTGCACTATATACTCTATGTTGTACATTACATACTCCTGACCCCTGCACTATATACTCTGTTGTACATTCCATACTCCTGTCTTCTGCTCTCCCCCCTCCCCCCACTGCTATATATACACATAACATGGATTCTCTTTTGTTACACCCATTTCCTCCCAGCTGGACATAGTTGTTCTCCCCCATCCTCACTCTCTGACCTCTGGTGATGCTCAGTTAATCCTGGTTTGGGGGAACCAATCAGCTCCTGTCTAGTAATCCTCTTTGTATTTTAGTTCCTGGCCTGGAGATGAGGAAAACCTCCGAGGATTGTCTCACTTTGTCTCCAGACTGGAAAGTAGAAGATGAGGACATCACACAGTATAGTCCAGGAGAAAACCCGGCTCCCTCCAATGTCCATCCGGCACCTCCCAGTGTAGATGGACCATCAGATTCCTCGTATCCTGCGGAACCTCAGACTGTGCGGGACCGGACCGGCCTTCCAACAGGGAAGAGGTTCTCCTGTCCTGAGTGCGGGAAAGGTTTCCAGTCTAAATCTGGTCTGAATGGGCATAAAAGATTTCACACAGGAGAGAAGCCACATTCCTGTTCTGTGTGCGGGAAATGTTTTTCAGTGAGGTCCCATCTTTACAAACATCAGAGATCTCATACGGGGGAGAAGCCGTATTGCTGTTCTCAGTGTGGGAAATGTTTTTCAGTGACGTCCCATCTTTATACACATCAAAGATCTCACACTGGGGAGAAGCCATATTCCTGTCCTGAGTGCGGGAAATGTTTTTCACAGAAGTCCTATTTTTACATACATCAGCTATCTCACACGGGGGAGAAGCCATTTTCTTGTACTGAGTGCGGGAAATGTTTTTTATCGAAGTTCCATCTTTACAAACATCAGAGATCTCACACGGGGGAGAAGCCATATTCCTGTCCTGAGTGTGGAAAATGTTTTTCAGTGAAGTCCCATCTTTACACACATCAAAGATCTCACACAGGGGAGAAGCCATATTCCTGTCCTGAGTGTGGGAAATGTTTTTCAGTGAAGTCCAGTCTTTACACACATCAGAGATCTCACACGGGGGAGAAGCCACATTCCTGTCCTGATTGTGGGAAATGTTTTTCAGTGAAGTCCCATCTTTACACACATCAAAGATCTCACACAGGGGAGAAGCCGTATTCTTGTCCTGAGTGTGGGAAATGTTTTTCAGTGAAGTCCAGTCTTTCCACACATCAGAAATCTCACATAGGAGAGAAGCCGTATTCCTGTCCTGAGTGTGGGAAATGTTTTTCAGTTAAGTCCCATTTTAACAGACATCAGAGATCTCACACGGGGGAGAAGCCGTATTCTTGTCCTGAGTGCGGGAAATGTTTTTCACAGAAGTCCAAACTTGATAATCATCAGAGATCTCACACGGGGGAGAAGCCACATTCTTGTCCTGAGTGTGGGAAATGTTTTTCAGTGAAGTCCAGTCTTTACACACATCAAAGATCTCACACAGGAGAGAAGCCATATTCCTGTCCTGAGTGTGGGAAATGTTTTTCAGTGAAGTCCAGTCTTTACATACATCAGAGATCTCACACGGGAGAGAAGCCGTATTCCTGTCCTGAGTGTGGGAAATGTTTTTCAGTTAAGTCCCATTTTAACAGACATCAGAGATCTCACACTGGGGAGAAGCCGTATTCTTGTCCTGAGTGCGGGAAATGTTTTTCACAGAAGTCCAGTCTTTACATACATCAAAGATCTCACATGGGGGAGAATCCACTTTCCTGTCCTGAGTGAGGGAAATGTTCCTCACTGAAGTCCTGTTTTCCTGTACATCAGGTATTATAATGGGGTAGACAGATCAGACGGGTCAGTACTTATTGGTGGGTGGAATGGGTTAAGATGGGGGGAAGGCTATGGTAGATGATAAGAAGTTTCCCATGTTACAAACAACCAATGCAATTGGTACCATTTGTATGCAAATAAAAAATACAAAAAATCCGTGTGAACAAGGTGTTGGTGAATGAACAAGGTGTCCCTGAATAAACAAGGTGTCCGTGAATGAACAAGGTGTCGGTGAATGGACAAGGTGTCAGTGAATGAACAAGGTGTCGGTGAATGAACAAGGTGTCGGTGAATGAACAAGGTGTCAGTGAATGAACAAGGTGTCAGTGAATGGACAAGGTGTCAGTGAATGAAAGTGTTTGTTCCCCAATGCCAGAAGTGTGCCCAGCACAATAGGTGAGTTGGAAGGTTTGGTGCATGAAGAGAACTAGGATTGAATTGGTATTGCTGAATCTTGGCTTCATTCCTCACATGACTGGGCCATTCATATTCCTGGCTAGGTTCTCTTTCGGAGAGACGGGGGAAATAGGAAAGGGGGTGGAGTCTGTCTCTATGTGAGAAGTGATCTCAGAGCGAGTGTGAAAGAGGACCTAGTTGATGGAGAGTGTGATGAGGCTGAAGTATTATGGGTGGAACTGCACATGGGGGGTGGTACTGCAAAGGGCATCATTGGAGTTTGTTATAGGTCTCCCAGTGTTAATGAGGAGGTGGAGACTCAGCTCCTCCCACAGATGGAAAGGGCTGGGACAGTGATAATAATGGGGGATGGTAACTACCCGGAAAGGGAATGGAGTAATGGTACTGCAAGAACAGTTAAAGGGTAAAAATATATAAACCTACTACAGGACAATTTTATGGTCCAGTTCATAGAGGCCCCAACTAGTAATGATGCTCTGCTGGACCTGGTCATCTCCAACCATGCAGAGCTTATTACGAATGTCCATATAAAAGAACATCTGGGTAGCAGTGACCATAACATGATTTCATTTATTGTTAGCTGTAAATAGAGAGCACATATGGGAAAAATAAAAATGCTCAACTTTAAGAGAGCTAATTTTCCAAGGCTGAGAGCTGCTCTCCAAGACATAGACTGGGAGGGAATATTGATATCGATGAACACAACACAGAAATGGGAGTTTTTCAAAAAGACTGTATGTGACCACACTGCAAAATATATTCCCATGGGCAACAAGTATAAAAGGCTACAAATCCAACCTATGTGGCTTACGGCCAAAGTTACAAAAGCGATAGATAATAAGAAAAGAGCTTTTATTACATATAACAATGAAGGAACGCGATCATCGTTTACACATTACAAAGAATAGAACAGAAGATGCAAAAAGGAAATAAAGGCACAAAAACTGAAAACAAACAACAGAAAGATATCAGGACGACCCCAAAACATTCCTCCAATATATGAATAGTAGAAAGGTCCGGTCCCAGCATGTAGGCCCTTTACAGAACCATCTAGAGGGGGTGACTGAGGACAAAGAGAAGGACAATGTATGAGATCCCTTCTTCAGCTCTGTGTATACAAAGGAGCATGGGGGGGCTCTTGTCCATAATGGGGGGTGGTACTGACACCCCCCAGATGATCCACATTGGCTCACAATTGATATGATCCAGAAATATTTATACAGAATAAAAGTGAATAAAGCCCCTGGACCGGATGGCAGACACCCACGGGGCCTTACAGAATTCAGCTCTGTCATCTCACAGCCATTGTTTCTCATTGTTAGGGACTCTTTAATGACTGGCATAGTACCACTGGATTGGTGTAAGGCCAATGTGGGGCCAATATTTATAAAGGGGACAAAATCTTTCCCAAGTAATTATAGACCTGTTAGTGTAACTTCTATAGTTGGGAAGATACTGGAGAGTTTAATAAAAGACCACAGAGAGGAGTTCTTGCTGGAAACAAATATTGTAAGCCACGGACAGCATGGATTCATGAACTTAAAAAAATATAGGTTACGCTTAAATACATACAAAAGTGTAACAAAAAAAGTAACAAAACAATAAGAAACAATATATTAAATCAAAATAAAATCCAGCAAAAACAAAAAAGTCCAAAAGTTCAAATAATAAATAATGTCCAAAATAATAATTCACCACATGAATCCACCACCAAAAATGGTTAAATAGAACTCCCCAGAGTAATATGCTGATTGTTGAAAAACCAGCATATAGTACTTGTTACTCTGGGAGAAATGAATATTATGTTGACAGCAACCCTGATGAAATGAGGGATGAACTCCAACAGATGATGTGCTGCAAAGCTGAAAATCCACTGCAAAGGTGATTCAGTATCCAAACTGAGAGATGATCAGACCGTCACTCGAAAGAAAAAAGTGACCAATCATGGTGCAGTATGTTTTAAAAGGCATCAAACTTTAATGAAGAAATGCACTTCCAAGCAAGGTGTCCAGACTGACACCAGTATAAACAGTGTGTGTGATGAATACAAGCGACTCAGACCCAGCTAAACATGCAACGTGCAAACAGACCAGGAGTGTTCTGAACGTCACATCCAAAGGCACCGCCCTACGCATTTCGTCATCGACGTCCTCACTGAGCGGATGGATGTGAGACGTCAGCTGTTCATTAAATATTCACTGCACCAGACTGACAGCTGGTGACTAATGAGAGCGGACCGAGCAAGCAATCCTATCCCAAAACAACAAGCTGTCATGTAAACAAATGGATACAATAGATGGGTAAAATGTAACAAAGTGGTAAATAACAAACATGACTTCAATATAAGCAGATTAAAAAAGATAATTGGGAACATAAACATCTTGGGAGACAGTAACAAAATAGATACATATGTCATTAAAGGAAAATCTTCATTCAACATAAACACATGTATCTTGTAATGCACGTTGATATCTCTGCACACCTATCTAAACAAAAACCTAATATATCTAACGTAAGAATGTATATAAAAATATCTATACAAAGCATAAACATGATAAAGAAACATTAAAAAAAAAAAACATTTAAAGTGGCAGTGTCAAATAGATACTAAAAGAGAACTCTGATCAAAAATGAAAAGGTTTGTAATACTAATCAACAAGGATAGATAATAATTAAGGGGAACTCTAATACAATAAATAAAATAAAAATACTAAAATAAAGGGAACAACTCAAAATATCTCATGAAAAGAGAAAAAAAAGGGGACTAGGGGAACGTAATATAAAATATCGCAAAAAATGGCATAAAAAAATCTAAATAAAAACAAACGTCAAAAATTAGTGAGAAAACAATTAAGATCAATATCAACGTTCATTCCATTGGGTTTAAGAGCATTCAATTCATAAATCCAATAAGTTTCTTTCTTGGAAATATTATTAATTAAATCCGTGCCCCTCCAATGTGATTTAGCCAAATCAATACCATAAAAGGTTAATAAACTCGGATCACAATTATGTTTCATCTTAAAATGCTTCAAAACGCTGTGTTTTTCTAAACCCTTTTTTATATTGGCAATATGTTCACCTATTCTAGTTTTAAGACATCTCCCTGTCCGCCCCACATATGGAAGGTGGCACGGGAATTCCAGGATATAAACTACATGGGTTGAATTGCAAGGAATCAGGGAATTGATTTTATATTCTTTATTAGAACAAAACGAATTAAAGATTTTTCTTTGACTCTGCGAACTGTTCTGCAACATATACATTTGTTGCAATAAAAGAAACCTTTTAAATCTGGAAATAACTCTACTCTTTTAGGGGGATCTATAACATTCTGGGCTCTTCTTGTCCTTAATGACCTATTTTTCCTATAGACAAATATTGTTTTTTAGGAATAATTTTCTTTAATTTTGTTACAAGATGATACATCTTGTAACAAAATAGGCCAATATTTTTTAAAACTTCTTTCAACCTTACGATATTGTATATTAAAATTGGTAAAAAAGCTGATATTGTTCTCAAATTCCTTAGATAACTTATTATTCAAAAGGGACTCTCTATTTTTTTCATTAATGAAATTTCTTTCTTTAAGAAGAAATGGCCTCTCATATCCCTTCTCCACAAATCTGTCAATAATAATATCTGTTTGATTGATATAGTCTGTTTTCACTACAATTGGCTCCTAGGTGTATTGTGAAGCCATCCAGGATGGTGTCCACTAATTGCAGGAATATAGCTATTTTTATCAACTTCCTTGAAAAAAGTTTTAGTCAAAATTTCACCATCGCTTTTATATAATATGAGGTCAAGAAAATGAATCTGATTCAGATCGCTAGTTACCGTAAATCTTAACCCCTCGCCCTCCAGAGGATTTACCCCCCTTAATGACCACGCCTCTTTTTTCTACTCGGCGCTGCACTAATTCAACTGATAATTGCGCGGTCATGCTATGCTGCACCCAAACAAAATTTACATCCTTTTTTTCACACAAATAGAGCTTTCTTTTGGTGGTATTTGATCACCAGTGCGCTTTTTATTTTTCACGCTATAACCAAAAAAAGGCCAAACATTTTGAAGAAAAACAATATTTTTTACTTTCAGCTATAAAAAATATATAGTAAACTCAAAGTTAGTTATAAATTTAGGCCAAAATGTATTCTGCTCCATGTTTTTGGTAAAAAAATCCCAATAAGTGTATATTGATTGCTTTGTGTGGAAGTTATAGCGTCTACAAACTATGGGAGAGATACTGCAATTTACACCATTTTTCTGCTATACAGCGCTGCGCTAGTTTAACGGACAATTGCGCGGTCATGCAATATGGTACATAAATTAAATTTACATCCTTTTTTTTCCCACAAATTGAGCTTTCTTTCGGTGGTATTTGATTGCCTGTGCGGTTTTTATTTTTTGCGCTATAAAAAAAAAGGCTGACAATTTTGAGGGAAAAAAAACAATATTTTGGACTTTTTGCTATAAAACATGTCCAGTAAAAAAAAATTTAAAAATCAAATTTCGTCATAAATTTCTGCCAAAATGTATTCTGCGACGTCTTTGCTAAAAAACAAAAACAATACGTGTAAATTAATTGGTTTACGTGAAAGTTATAGCGTTTACAAATGGCGGAAAGATACTGGGATTTTTAGGGTTTTTTATATTAATAATGGCGGCGATCAGCGACTTATGGTTGGACTGCGGGACTGCGGTGGACATTTTGGCACTGGGGGGAACTGACTTGGGGTCACTGACATCCCCAGTGACACCAATACAGTGATCAGTGCAAAAAAAAAAACACTGACACTGTACTAATGGCACTGGGGAGGAAGGGGTTAAGTTTATTTTTCAGGGAAGGGTTAACTGTGTAAGGGGGAGTGTTTTACTAGGGGGCGGGGTGTGTACTGCAGGGAACGCTGCTGATCGGGAGAGAGAAACTCTTCTGTCCTGATCAGCGTGTCCTGGAGCTGTCAGGGAACTGACAGAAAGCACAGCTACTGCAGCTGTGCTCTCTGTCAGCGATTGCCGCCGATTGCCGGGACATAGTCGGTAACAACTGTCTGTGACCTGGCGACTGACATCTGCGGCCTCGCGTGCACCCCCTACCTGTTTTAAAAACACTTGTTTTAAAATGTGGTTTTGCCCAGCCATGCCTGGCGGTGGACGTGGTATACTTGGACAGAGGGTTGACTGTGGACGTGGTATACTTGGACAGAGGGCTGGCTGTGGACGTGGTATACTTGGACAAAGGGGTGGCACTGGACGTGGTATACTTGGACAGAGGGGTGGCAGTGGGTGTGGTATACTCAGACAGGGAGGTGGCAGTGGACGTGGTATACTCAGACAGAGGGGTGGCGGTGGACATGGTATACTGGGGCAGAGAAGTGGCGGTGGACGTGGTGTACTTGGACAGAGGGGTGGCGGTGGACATGGTATACTGGGGCAGAGAAGTGGCGGTGGACGTGGTGTACTTGGACAGAGGGGTGGCAGTAGACGTGGTGTAATTGGCGAGAGGGGTGGCGGTAGACGTGGTATACTTGGACAGAGGGCTGGTTTTGGACGTGGTATACTTGGACAAAGGGGTGGCAGTGGATGTGGTATACTTGAACAGAGGGGTGGCTGTGGACATGGTATTCTTGGACAGAGGGGTGGCGGTGGACATGGTATACTTGGACAGAGGTGTGGCGGTGGATGTGGTATACTTGGACAGAGGGATGGCAGTGGACGTGGTATACTTGGACAGAGGGGTGGCGGTGGACGTGGTATACTTGGACAGAGGGGTGGCGGTGGACGTGGTATACTTGGACAGAGGGATGGCGGTGGACGTGGTATACTTGGACAGAGGGATGGCGGTGGACGTGGTATACTTGGACAGAGGGGTGGCTGTGGACGTGGTATACTTCGACAGAGGGGTGGCTGTGGACGTGGTATACTTCGACAGAGGGGTGGCGGTGGACGTGGTATACTTGGACAGAGGGGTGGCTGTGGACGTGGTATACTTGGACAGAGGGGTGGCTGTGGACGTGGTATACTTGGACAGAGGGGTGGTGGTGGACGTGGTATACTTGGACAGAGGGGTGGCGGTGGACGTGGTATACTTGGACAGAGGGGTGGCAGTGGACGTGGTATACTTGGACACAGTTCTCCACACACGGCTAATGTGTAAGGTAAAGTCTACAGGCTGGAAAAATCTGAATGTAAATGGATAGAAAACTGACTAAAAGATGGTATTCAGAGAGTAGTGGTTAATGATTCATACTCTGAATGGTCTGGGGGTGTCAGTGGTGTCCCACAAGGATCAGTGTTATTAGTGGGGTTCCCCAAGGGTCAGTGTTAGTGGAGTACCCCAAGGTTCAGTGTTATTAGTGGGGTTCCCCAAGGTTCAGTGTTATTAGTAGGGTACCCCAAGGTTCAGTGTTATTAGTGGTGTACCCCAAGGCTGTGTTATTAGTGGGGTACCCCAAGGTTCAGTGTTATTAGTGGGGTACCCCAAGGTTCAGAGTTATTAGTGGTGTTCCCCAAGGCTCAGTGTTATTAGTGGGGTACCCCATGGTTCAGTGTTATTAGTGGGGTACCCCAAGGTTCAGTGTTATTAGTGGGGTACCCCAAGGCTCAGTGTTATTAGTGGTGTACCCAAGGGTTCAGTGTTATTAGTGGGGTACCCCAAGGTTCAGTGTTATCAGTAGGGTACCCCAAGGTTAAGTGTTATTAGTGGGGTACCCCAAGGTTCAGTGTTATTAGTGGGGTACCCCAGGGTTCAGTGTTATTAGTGGGGTACCCCAAGGTTCAGTGTTATTAGTGGGGTACCCCAGGGTTCAGTGTTAGTGGGGTACCCCAAGGTTCCATGTTATTAGTGGGGTACCCCAAGGTTCAGTATTATTAGTGGGGTACCCCAAGGTTCAGTGTTATTAGTGGGGTACCCCAGGGTTCCATGTTATTAGTGGGGTACCCCAAGGTTCAGTGTTATTAGTGGGGTACCCCAAGGGTCAGTATTATTAGTGGGGTACCCCAAGGCTCAGTGTTATTAGTGGTGTACCCCAAGGTTCAGTGTTATTAGTGGGGTACCCCAAGGTTCAGTGTTGGGAACCTTATTAATATATATATATAAACAATATGGGGTGTGAGATTATAAACCCCATTCCAGTCTTTGCAGATGACACCAAGCTGTGCCGGGGAATAACGTCCTTACAGGATGTCTCCAACTTACAAGCCGACCTCAATGCTCTGTGTAATGAGATGTTGTAACCTGAGTCCTCTACATATAGTGGGGACTCCCCATTGTTGGACACCATTTTTGGATGTTCTTATCAGTAATCCATCTCTAATACTGAATTGAGATTTGGATGTCACTAATAATTGGTTGTCTTTTTGGGCGTAGTCTTCCTCCAACATAGGGGTGTTACAGGGTCTTCTATGTGTTTATGATTATTATACAGTATTTATGGCACCAACAGTCTGCGCAGCGCTGTACAATATAAGGGGGGCGGTACAATTACAATACATTTCAGTATAGAAGGAATAGGAGGGCCTGGCCCGTGGAGCTTACAATCTGAAGGAAGGGGGAGGTGATACAAAAGGTGATGGCTGCGGGGGATGATCTGGTGGAGGTGATTCAAGTACAGTTCTTAGGTGGGGGTGGGGTAGGCTTCCTTGAATAAGTGGGTTTTCAAACATCATCTAAAGGCAGATAGGGTGGGGGCTGACTGGACATGCTGTGATAGGGAGTTCCAGAGGATGGGAGAGGCTCTGAAGAAGTCCTGGAGGCAAGCATGGGAGGAGGTGATGAGGGAGATAGAGAGGAGGATATCATGGGGGGAGCAGAGCTGGCGATTTCGGCGGTATCTGTGGATGAGGTTGGTGATGTACCTAGGGGCAGTGTTGTGGATGGCTTTGTAAGTTGTGGTTAGTATTTTGAATTTTATATGTTGGGTTAGTGCAGTGTTTCTCAACTCCAGTCCTCATGGACCCCCAACAGGTCATGTTTTCAGGATTTCCCTCAGATGAAACAGCTGTGGTAATTACTAAGGCAGTGAAACTGATCAAATCACCTGTGCAAAATAATGGAAATCCTGAAAACATGACCTGTTGGGGGTCCATGAGGACTGGAGTTGAGAAACACTGGGTTAGTGGAAGTCAGTGAAGGGATTGGCAGAGAGGGGCAGCAGTCACTGATCGGTTGGTAAAGTGTATGGCCCTGATTTACTAAAAATTGAGTCTACCAGCAGACTCTGACCATTCAGGCAGACTCAGTTAAATCAATGAGGACCTGTCAGTCCTCTGAGCGACGTCTAGCAATCTCATTGATAAACGTCTACTTTACTATTAGTAAATGTGGAATCGCGTCTGGCACATTTTTAGGTGCAATACCGGATATGTTCGCTAGATGGCGCACAAGCGCGGGCTTTGTACCATTGGTGCTTTCCTGTTGGCATAAGAGAATACTTAGAATGTAACATAATTAGTACACCGAGATTAGAATTGTTTTTTTGCTGTTTCTCCAGAATGATGAGACAACTGATGCATTTCCTAATGAATGTCATACATTCTATTTTCAGATGTTAAACATTTTCACACTTATATCTCCAATAATTGGGAATGTCTAGTTCTGAGCTCCCAATATAATGATATCTCTTCCTTCTCTGTAATCATGTAACTATTCTATGTTAAGGTATTACTGCGCATGGGTTATACACATCACACATCTGGGGGTGCAGCGGTATGCTGGCAGCTATGGGTTAGTCATCCAGCTCCATCCATCCATCCATCCATCAGGGTGGGTGCCCAAATGGTCCTGGGGAGGAATTAGCTCAGCCACAGGAGCCAGAAAGGTGCTTAATAGTGTAGTACACTGTCACAAGGGTGGATGACCTTTCACCAGTTCATGCACTACTGTCCGTCATGGATAAACCACACGTGCCATTCATAGGCACTCCCTGAGTTGGTACTCTCACACCAAGGACATTCCATTATTCACGAATGATTAGATGAACTTTTTTTTAGCACCATTTACCATTTTACATCATCATTAATGGGCAGCACAGTGACTTAATGATTAGCATGTCTGCCTTGCAGTAAATAGGTCATGGGTTCGATTCCCAACCGTGGCACCTCCTGCATGGAGTTTACATGTTCTCCCTGTGCTTGCGTGGGTTTCCTCCGAGTACTCCAGTTTTCTCCCACACTCCAAAGACATGCTGGTAGGTGAATTGATTCTTGTCCGAATTGGCCCTAGTATATGGGAGTTAGGGACCTTAGATTGTACACCCCTTGAGGGTTAGGGACTGATGTGAATGTACAATGTATGTGTAAAGCGCTGTGTAAATTGATAGCGCTATGTACAGTCAGGTCCATAAATATTGGGACATCAACAACAAGTGGGAGGCACATATGCAAACTGTTGTAATTCCTACACCGTTCACCTGATTTGGATGTAAATACCCTAAAATTAAAGCTGACAGTCTGCAGTTAAAGCACATCTTGTTTGTTTCATTTCAAATCCATTGTGGTGGTGTATAGAGCCAAAAATGTTTGAATTGTGTCCATGTCCCAATATTTATGGACCTGACTGTAAGTACCTGAAATAAATAAATTATTGCACTTTTTGGATTTTCCATGCGTTGATGATTGATAACATGCATTTATAGCGCTGCACTATTACTGTAACATATTTCTATTCTGGGACTGTTGCCAATACCCTGAGTGCTAGCTGCTACCTTCATATCTATACCTAGATTTATATTGATCTTGTGTAATACCATTTTAGTAGTCTATATCATTTGACCAGAGCTCGCTTTATCAGTTTTAAACAATGTAACTATTCTACTTTACAGCTCAAACTGTGTCTCCTACAGTGGCTGAGTGGTTAGAACTCAGAACTTACAGCACTTGGGTCATGGGTTCTAATCCCAGTCATGGCTGCATCCCAGTTTGCATGCTTTCTCTGTATGGATGTGTTTCTGCCAACACTCCAAAGACATGCTGTTAGGTTCATTGGGCCTAGTACATGGCTGAGTTTTTGCCCTTAGATTATAAGCTCCTTGACATTTATGAATGTTAAAAAAAATGGAGATACATTTTCTGGGTTCGGTCAGTGACAGGAATATTGATCAATCAATTATGATTTTGCCTAATGACTAAAAAGTGGAAAGGGAGTGACTCTTACCTGCATCCCGTTCTTCTGACAAGTTGGAAATGTGCAAGTTTCATGCTGTGTATATTTCATTGTAACTTTTTTATCTTTTTTGAACCTGTCTTCTTATACAACTTGTCCCCCTCCCCCACCCCATCATCACCTGTCCCATATGCAAATCTATGGATCACCGCCCCACTCTTTTTAACTATTTACTGATCAAGAGAATGTGTCTCATTTTATATCAGCTACAGCTCAGATCTCACATTATTATAGGATTCCTGATTGTATCTCACCACTAGTCTGATTGAATTCACAATCCCTGGTCAGTCCCGTTCCCTGACCTCTAATAATCTTTAGGGCCAGTTCACACTACATGTGTTTCAGTTGCTTTTTCGCATTCACAAAGAAGGTAATATGGTTGTTAATGTATTAGTTCACATCAGCACTTTCATTTTCAGTGCATTGCAGGTGCTGTAAACAAATTGACCACGCTGCATTGTTTCTGCACAGAACTGTACTGGAACACATTGAAACGTCCTTGAATGTACTAAAACGCACATGTCCCTAATTAAATTGAATAAAAAGAAAGTAGAAAAAACTAACTGGAAGGGATACAAAAATGCAATGCAACGTGTCCAAAAGGCATCCAAAATGTACTGGAACACACTAAACATGCATGCCAAAAGGGCATGAAAAAAACCCATCAGGAACACATCTAGACTGTTTCTATAGTGTGAACCGACCCTTAGGACTTGTTCACACCATTGGTGGTGCAGAAACGCATGCAAGAACACACATTTTCCAGCACAGCAAAGAAATGCAATGCCCTCTGTAGATGTGCGCAGGTACCATGATGAAAATGCAATTGCACCTACACACGTCTATTAAAAACAGTCCCATTCACAGCCACCAAAACGCATGGCACCACACTACTGTGCGGTTAGGTGCAACACACTTTTACAATAATATGCCTGCAGTAATTTTGCATGTTCCCACACATTAGGCAGCCCATGGAAATTAATGAGCTGAGGAAAAAAAAGTAAAAAATGCCCCATTCACACAGGTCCTCTGTCCTGTACAGCATGAATGAGGGGGTTGTTCATGTGGCTGGAGCCACCTGTTACACTATGGGGAAACAGCAGTTTTATGAACACAGGTTTAAATCTGACAGGTGTGAAGGCGTGGGGAAGTGGCCCTGAATGCTCACTGTGTGTGTTCAGGGCTGTACACCTGCACCCATATGCTTCTCAAATTATGACCTGCAGCATTTCCATAGTGTAACATAGGTTGCCTGCAAACGGCGATAGCCACAACAACCAACCACTGATTCCCACTCTACAGGCCACAGCACCCATGTGAATGAGCCCCAAGACCTCCATTACACACACAGCTTTATTTATGAACTCAGTACAGTTTTATCATTTAGATTTCACAGGAATATGGTTGGGATTATGTCCATTAATAATGTTTTTAGTGTATTTTTACCATAAATATAATTTGGATATTTTCTCTGGCGGTGGGGGGCTGTCAGGTATGCTGTATGGGGCCCCGTGATATCTAACAGTGGCCCTGGGTGTATGCTTGTGTCTGTGCCACCTGTATAGTTAGGAAGAACCTTGAACCTCTGCTATGTACCTCAATGGATCTAGGAATTGGACATGTTTTCAACTGAAAATACAATTATTATTAATGTTTCCCCAGCAAATGAGGATCAGCTCCTCGGTGGAGAACAGCGATCTCGCCATGTCCAGATGTGGTCTGGAATTCCACAAAAGAACAATTCACAAAACTAAAACATAGACTTGTAAATGACCACTAAACTCTCCTAACTACACTCCCATCCACTAACACTCCCCACTACCACTTCCGGGTGTGTGCAAACGTCCTTCCGCAAACGTCATGACGTATTTCTGGTATGACAGCTGCTCTAGCGCCTCCTCCAACAGCCATCTTGGCGTTTATTTGTGCACCATAGCAATTTTCCATGCGGCTCCATTGTGTATATGACATTCACAAATATATGTTTGCAGTTCTATTGTGGATTTGGCATTGGTGAATGTATGCTTGCAGCTCTACTGTGTATATGACATTGGTGAATGTATGCTTGCAGCTATACTGTGTATATGAGATTGGTGAATGTATGCTTGCAGCTATACTGTGTGTATGACATTGGTGAATGTATGCTTGCAGCTATACTGTGTATATGACATTGGTGAATGTATGCTTGCAGCTCTACTGTGTATATGACATTGGTGAATGTATGCTTGCAGCTATACTGTGTGTATGACATTGGTGAATGTATGCTTGCAGCTATACTGTGTATATGACATTGGTGAATGTATGCTTGCAGCTCTACTGTGTATATGACATTGGTGAATGTATGCTTGCAGCTACGCTGTGTATATGGCATTGGTGAATGTATGCTTGCAGCTCTACTGTGTATATGACATTGGTGAATGTATGCTTGCAGCTACACTGTGTATATGACATTGGAGAATGTATGCTTGCAGCTCTAATGTGTATGTGACATTGGTGAATGTATGCTTGCAGCTATACTGTGTATATGACATTGGTGAATGTATGTTTGCATCTCTACTGTGTATGACATTGGTGAATGTATGCTTGCAGCTATACTGTGTATATGACTGGTGAATGTATGCTTGCAGCTCCATTGAGTATATGACATTGGTGAATGTATGCTTGTAGCTCTACTGTGCATATGACATTGGTGAATGTATGTTTGCAGCTATACTGTGTATATGACATTGGTGAATGTATGCTTGCAGCTCCATTGTGTATATGACATTGGTGAATGTATGCTTGCAGCTCCATTGTGTATATGATATTGGTGAATGTATGCTTGTAGCTCTACTGTGTATATGACATTGGTGAATGTATGTTTGCAGCTCTACTGTGTATATGACATTGGTGAATGTATGCTTGCAGCTCTACTGTGTATATGACATTGGTGAATGTATGCTTGTAGCTCTACTGTGTATATGACATTGGTGAAAGTATGCTTGCAGCTGTACTGTGTATATGACATTGGTGAATGTATGTTTGCAGCTGTACTGTGTATATGACATTGGTGAATGTATGCTTGCAGCTCTACTGTGTATATGACATTGGTGAATGTATGCTTGCAGCTATACTCTGTATATGACATTGGTGAATGTATGCTTGCAACTGTACTGTGTATATGACATTGGGGAATGTATGTTTGCAGCTCTACTGTGTATATGACATTGGTGAATGTATGCTTGCAGCTCTACTGTGTATATGACATTGGTCAATATATATTTGCCAGTAAAGGCCCAAAGTCAACATAAATTGGGGGCCCAATTTATTACTGTTAAGAGGATTGTAGAAAAAGAATAGCTAGCTGCACAATGAACACGACCTATTCATTGGTACATAAGATGGTCTTGTGGTGCAATAGGGGGCTTTTGGTTTGTTAGTTTGGACATACTTGCACATGTGCGCTCTAACAAGGAAGATTTGGGCATATTATATAGCTAGCAAAAATAAGTGTTAGGGGTGCGAGTACATTTATTTATGTCAGGTACTTATATAGTGCTGTCAATCTACACAGCGCTTTACATATATATGTGGTAAATTCACATCAGTCCCTAACCCTCAAGGGGCTTACTATCTAAGGTCCCTAACTAAGTGTGGGAGGAAACCAAAGTACCTGGAGGAAAAAGGCACAGGGAGAACATGCAAACTCCAGGCAGGAGGTGCCATGGTTGGGATTCAAACCAACGACCCTAGTACTGCTAGGTGGAAGAGCTAACCATTTAGCCACTGTGCTACATTCAACTACAACATGAAATAATCCCCCCAAAAATACATAGTCCAAATGTTTATTGATCAAATACACAATCCACGTTTATTTGGACAGCAACAACAAGTAGGTACATTCAACATCTCAGTTAAAAAAAAAAAAAAAAAAAAAAAAGCAGGATTGATGTTGCTAAAATAGAATGTTCCTGCTCATAAGAGCTTACAATCTAAAAGATTATACTTATAATGAACTGTGCTTTCACAGGTTACAGCAGGAAACAAATGGTTAATAGGAACCACTTAGGCTTATCCACAAAACAAGCTGCAGATAGAAATATCTATATAAAAATACATACGTGCCAAAATAAAAACACCTCCCACCTCCCCCACACATACATTTCTCATCATGTTTGTCTGAAAACTGCTTTTCAGTCTAAATAAAGCAAACTTGGAAGAGCAGAGCAATGGACATGTGTTAGGATTACAATACAAAGATAATAAACACACAATCATTGTACAATAACACACAAACACACCTTAGAAGGAAGAACATGCAAAACATTTACAGCCCACATCAACACACAGCGTGAGTGTGGCCTGGGGGCAATTCACCACAATATCTCTTCCTCCCCCAAACCACCACAGACAAGGACATGCAGAAATATTGTGCCTATATAAGGAAAAAATCAGCCCCAACTGCATCTCTTTATATAAGGTAGGCCACACCCACCACTGTCATTCATTGGGTCAGAGAAAGTGTTTGCACCTGATGAATCCTCTTCCCACCTGCGTTAACCCTTGGTATACAGGCCCCACAAATCAGAGTCAGAAAGAAAGCCACAGTGAAGTGTACCTGTGCAGCATACAACAGAACATTGAACAGGAATGTGAAAGGGAACCCTATTGGCAATATTTCTTGGCCCTATGGGCACAATTCCCTCCAGATTATTGCATGAGTTAAGGCAGTCACATGACCACATCTCGCATGCAATACTGAAAATGTCAATTCACTTTTGCTAGTATGCGGCATTTCCCATAAATCGGAAAACACTCAGGAAATCAAACATAAAAAGGCCTTACACCGCGGTCACATCAAAGCCGATTTAGAAATTGTGCAACTTACAGTGAAGATGCTGATTTCCTTGCGATTTGCAAGACATCTGACACAGATATCTATGCAAATCGCCACAAAAGTAGTACATGTACTACTATAGAAATCAGTGTCGGAAACGCACCCATGTGACCGCTCTAATAGCAGGCAATAGGGTGCAGCATACAATTTGCAAGTCGTATGTCATGCAAATCACATGCCAAGTCGCACTCAATGTAACCGCTATTAGAGCGTTCATATTGGTGTGGTTCAAACTTGGTTGGAGCCGGAACAGTTTCTAAAGTAATGAATACACTACTTTTCATGCAATTTGCAGAGACATCTGTGTCAGATGTATTGCAAATCACACTTTTAATCAGCATGTCCCCCAGCTTTCAAATCATGGGACTTCACTGTAAGTCACATGATGTGACCATAGTGTAAGTCGCACCACTTCAAAATCCGCTTTCATGTGACCGGGGTGGCCCCCAGTCACATCGGGTTCAATTTGGCTTGCAATTTTCATGCCAGGCGACTTGAAAATCGTCGGCCAAGTTGCACCCTATTGTCCACTATAGGCTCCATTCACATCCAATCTGATTTTGAAATCGTGCAACTTCACTGTAAGTTACCCAATTTCCATATCGGATTAGATGTGACTGTGGTGTTAGCCCCCGGTTACATCGGGTGCAATTTGTAAGTTGCAGGGCATGCAAATCACATGCCAAGTCGCATCCAGGGTGCACAATTTCAGGTGCGATTTGGGAATTGAAATTGTACCTGATATCGGATCTAATGAATGTGTATGTGAGTGTCCTAACGTAAGCGATTTGCTGAAGTACAATTTCAAAAGTAGTTCTTGTCTAACTTTTTCAGCATTTTGTAGCGATTTCACATATAGACTACAATAGAAATCGCAATACAAAACACAATTGAAAACGCAATAATTCATTGGTAAATCTACAGAAAACACGGTGAAATTGCCAACAAAAAGCACAATTTTAAATCACATCTAGTGTGAACCAAGCAGGAAATTCAACAAAGGAAATAAATCTTTGAAGGCATGTGGTATCTGCATGCTCAGATAAGGGTCTGTTATGGATTTGGGGGGGGGGACTCCATGCCATTATTTTATTAATTTTTTTTTTTTAATCCTTTTCTCTCTCGCTCACTCTTCTCTTGGTTTGACAAACCTTCCCAAAAGGAGGTGGAGTGAAAACCAGCATTATCCAATCAATCATTAGTCCAGGCCCTTATCTCATCCCATCGTTTGACATTCACATAAGGTGCTACTTTAAAGGTGTTTGAACAGACAAGGCCTCATTCTAATTCACATTCTAGGGATCATTGAGACAGAAAGCAAAGATGCTGCCACCAGAACATGTATGTTAGGGTAGTCACACAGAGATCATCCAAATTCATTGCTGTGGTTGGGATTCAAACCAACAACCCTAGCGTTGTGAGGCAGCAGTGATAACCACTAATCCACGGAGCTGTTGAACACTAATCCTGCCTGTATTTCTGTGGTGTGAATCAATCCTAGGTCCCTGGGCAAGGTCAGTGTAACTAGCCAGATGTCTCCAATGCGACACAAATGTTGTGCTATGTTGCCAATTCAGATGTATGTTGGTTCTATGTATCCCAATACAAAGGATTATAATACTAATACAGGCGTTCTCCGGTTTACCAACGCCTCGGTTAACGTAATTTTTGGTTTACGAATGAAAATCCATTGAAAATAATGACTCGGTTTACACAATTGTTAATAATTTTTTTCGCAATACAAAGTGTATGTCGGCGCTGATTTTCAAATGCAAATGCCGCCTTTTTTTTCTTCACTATAATTCACAAGCTTAGAAGTCACTTTCTTCGAAGTTGCAGAAAACTTTGTATCTTTAAATAAACTCAAAGTAAACATTGTTTCCTTTAGGGATATAAATTCCAAGAAAACTTTCTCTTTTAGCTGGGGGAAGTGACAGGTGAATTTCTGAGCTATAGTGAAGAAAAAAAAGGGAGAATTACATTTAAAAACCAGCACTATAATAAATAAAAAACGGCATGGGGTCCCCCCTCCCATCCACACCAAGCCCTTCGGGTCTGGTATGTATCTTAAGGGGTAACTCCATGACAAAACAAAAAACAATAGCATGGGCCCCCCCCAAATCCATACCAGAACCTTATCCAAGCATGCAGCCTGGAAGGTCAGGAAAGGGGGGGTTGAGCAAGCGCTCCCCCCTCCTGAACCACACCAGGCCACATGCCCTCAACATGGGAGGGTGCTTTGGGGCAGGGGTGATCCCCCCAAATCACCTTGTCCCCATGTTGATGGGGACAAGGGCCTCTTCCCAATAGCCCTGGCCGGTGGTTTTGGGGGTCTGCGGTTGGGGGCTTATCAGAATCTGGAAGCCCCCTTTAACAAGGGGGCCACCAGATTCCAGCCCCCCCTTCGTGAATGAGTATGGGGTACATGGTACCGCTACTCATTCACAAAAAAAGCAAAAAGTGTAGTGTAAAAAAAGACAGGACATGGTCTTTGAGAAGTCCTTTAATAAAAGAAGAATCTAAAAGAATGTCCCTCGAAGTAGATCCAATGTCAATCACGAAGCCCGCCACCGGCGACCCAAAAAAAGAAAAAAGGTTCTGTTCCCGAAGATGGCTGCCCAGCCCTGTGCTCTAAGCCTGGTTGACAGCTCTTAAATATGTAAGAGGCGGAGCCACCTGGGGGACATCATCCGAGTGACCCTGCCCCATGTCACATGCGTGATCCCTGATGTACAGGAAGACAGGACTTCAGTGAGGAACATTTCCCTCACTCAGGACAGGAAAGTGGCTTCTCCCCCTTGTGAGATCTTTGATGTCTGTAAAGACTAGACTTCTGTGAAAAATATTTTCCGCACTCAGAACAGGAATATGGCTTTTCCCCCGTGTGAGATCTCTGATGTAGTTTAAGTTGGGAATTCACTGAAAAATATTTCCCGCACTCAGGACAGGAATATGTCTTCTCCCCCGTGTGAGATTTCTGGTGTATGTAAAGATTATACTTCAGTGTAAAACATTTCCCACATTCAGAGCAGGAATGTGGCTTTTCCCCCGTGTGAGATCTCTGATGTGTGTAAAGACTGGACTTCACTGAAAAACCATTCCCGCACTCAGGACAGGAATAGGGCTTCTCCCCCGTGTGAGATCTCTGATGTGTGTAAAGACTGGATTTTTGTGAAAAACATTTCCCGCACTCAGGACAGGAATATGGCTTCTCCCCCGTGTGAGATCTCTGATGTGTGTTAAGACTGGATTTATGTGAAAAACTTTTCCCGCACTCAGGACAGGAATACGGCTTCTCCCTTGTGTGAGATCCTTTATGCAAATTAAAATGGGATTTAGAATGGAAACATTTCCCGCACTCAGTACAGGAATAAGGCTTCTCCCCCGTATGAGATCTTTTATGCACATTAAGATTGGATTTATATCGGAAACCCTTCCCGCACTCAGTACAGGAGAAGCTCTTCCCTGTTGGAAGGCCGGCCAGGTCCCGCACAGTCTGAGGTTCCTCAGGATACGAGGAATCCGATGGTCCAGCTACACTGGGTGGTGCCGGATGGACATTGGAGGGAGCCGGGTTTTCTCCTGGACTATACTGTGTGATGTCCTCATCTTCTACTTTCCAGTCTGGAGACAAAGTGAGACAATCCTCGGAGATTTTCCTCATCTCCCGGCCATGGACTAAAATACAAAGACAAAGAGGATTACTAGACGGGAGCTGATTGGTTCCCCCAAACCAGGACTCCGCCCACATCAGGCAGCTTGGTCTCTGAGGAGCTTACAATTCCACCCTCAAGGGAACTAGGAAATGGCTCCTCTGATCTCCTACCAGGTCATTTCTTTATTCATGGACCTTAGTCAGAGAGTGAGGAAACAACCAGAACTGTCTTTTATAGGAGGGACAGTGATGAGGGGATTATAGGACGAGGGTCCCCACCCCCTCTATCACTCATCGCCATCTTCCCAACACAAGAAGTACTGCACTTCCTTATTTAGTCCATGATTTAGTCATGAAGAACAGCAGGGCTGAGCCCCACCAGAGGTCAGAGAGTGAGGATGGGGGAGAACAACAAAGATGAAGACTGGACTGATCCTGAAGACAACAATCATTGGGGTATTGATTCCTCCCTCATTATCACTTTCTGTTTAAGGGTCCAAAGTTGGAGGATGTTATCACATTATTATCACCATGTAAAAGTCTGTGCTCCAATCACATCATCCGATATAAAATGTCCAGCTGGGAGGATATGAGTGTAACAAAAGAGAATCCATATTATGTGTATATATAGCAGTGGGGGGAGGGGGGAGAGCAGAAGTCAGGACTATGGAATGTACAACATAGAGTATATAGTGTAGGGGTCAGGAGTATGTAATGTACAACAGAGTATATAGTGCAGAGGTCAGGAGTATGCAATGTACAACATAGAGTATATAGTGCAGGGGTCAGGAGTATGTAATGTACAACATAGAGTATATAGTGCAGGGGTCAGGAGTATGTAATGTACAACATAGAGTATATAGTGCAGGGGTCAGGAGTATGTAATGTACAACAGAGTATATAGTGCAGGGGTCAGGGGTATGTAATGTACAACATAGAGTATATAGTGCAGGGGTCAGGAGTATGTAATGTACAACATAGAGTATATAGTACAGGGGTCAGGAGTATGTAATGTACAACATAGAGTATATAGTGCAGGGGTCAGGAGTATGTAATGTACAACAGAGTATATAGTGCAGGGGTCAGGAGAATGTAATGTACAATATAAATTATACATTGGTCAGTACTCATAATATTGATATTCAGTTATCAGTGGAAGATTAAATGTTTACTGTAGACAAGTTGCAGAGATCCCACACCGCTGCCTCCCATCTCCTGAGACTGCACTCAGTGACTTGGGTCTGAGACTATACAGACATATCCCTCCACCCGGCACAGCCAGCAGACCACAGAGCAAGGAACCCTGGGAGAAATATTCTGTCAGAGATATAACTAGATCTGGGCATGGGGAAGGACACCCAAGACACACACCCCAGGTGCCTATGTCTAGTATTGCTTGTGCTGAAAAACATTTTTCTGCCAGCTGATCCCCAGAATCCCCATAAATCTAGTCTAGATACATAAATTGTGTCTGCAGCACAGAGAAGGAAGATTATCCGAGAGAAATCCAGGAATACAGGACGGGGAACACAGCTCAGGAAAGTGACCAGGGGATTACAGGCTGATATCACCCAGTCCCCGCCCTACTCTGGTGTCAAGGTCCTACCTTTTCCCAGAGGTTATATTACTCCATGTGCTGGCATCCATCTTGGATTTCTGCTGAGCATGGTGGAAATCTTTTATGCCTTCAGGTCTCTGAGGTCCATCCCCCAGAGGGGTGTGGCTGAGTACATATAAGCCTGTGAACCGCACATGCTCTTTGCACTTGTGTCTTTGTCTTGCTATAGCTCTGTGTATACTCTCGTGACTCTTCTGGTATCTGACTCGGCTTGTGACTAAGACCATTCTCTGTGTTCTCCTTCGATCTGACCTTCCGTTGCTGAACCCGGCCCGTGATCTGTAATTCTCTGTCTACTGTTCTGTACCATTTTGTCCCGTTGTTGTCGACCCGGCCTGCCTGACTACACGCCATTGGCGGTGGCCATTACTGCAGCCGGGGTGTCTCGGGGGCCGCGACCTGGTTCCTGGCTGCTTCAAGTCCATCCCCACCATCAGGGGCCCTGGTGAAGGTCAGCCTGGAACTTAGACTCCGCACCCTGAGGGACTTCGGTCTGTTGGTGGTGGTTGTCGCCAGCCAGTGCGTTACCCTGCCACTAGGCCTACCTGTCCATTCCACAGCCCTGCCCTGACATTACACAAGTTCCATGAATCCTGACGGTGCAGGTACGCCTTCGCTTCCAATGTTGGTCGCCAGACTGGATCAACAGGATCTCCTGTTGGATCAGTTCGCTCAGGCGTTGCAAACTCTGCTTGCACGCACCGCTCACCTTACTCCTGGTGCTATTAGGCCGGTTGTCACTCCGGTGGTCGCTCCCGCTGCTGTTCCGCTTGTTGCGCCTACCGCCACGGCTGCTGTGGTGCCCAGAGGTATGACTGGTTCAGCCCCTCTTCCACAGTGCTTTGGGGGTGAGCCGAGTCGGTGTCGTGGGTTCCTCAACCAGGTGGGGATTTACTTCGAATTAATACCCCACGCTTTTCCGACTGAGAGGTCAAAGGTGGGTTTCCTAATATCGCTACTCTCAGACAAGGCCTTGGCCTGGGCAAATCCCTTATGGGAGAGGAACGACCCGGTGATTCATGAGTTTTCCGGTTTTGTCGATGCCTTCCGTAGGGTATTCGACGTACTGGCTCGCTCCACCTCGGCTGCCAAGCTGCTCATGTCTATGCATCAGGGTTCACGGACCGTTGCCGAGTACGCCATAGAGTTTCGTACCCTGGTGGCAGAGGTGGGTTGGAACAATGAGGCTCTGGTGGCTGCGTTTTCTCAGGGTCTTTCTGATGCATTGAAGGATGAGATCGCAGCCAAGGAATTGCCTGTGGAGCTGGAAGCACTAATTTCCTTCCTGATCCTGATTGATACCAGGCTCAGGGAGAGGCCTTCACTCAAGGAACGCCTGCGGAGGCCTTCCAATCGACTGGCACCTGTGTTTTCTGTCCCACCCGTTCCTCCCACGCCTGCTGGGGATAGATTGTCTGGTGGTGAGCCCATGCAGCTGGGGTTTGCTTGCCTTTCCGAGGGAGAGCGGGCCGCTCAGCGTCGGGAGGGTCGCTGCCTGTACTGTGGACTTGGTGGGCACTTTCAGCAGTCCTGTCCGGTCCGTCTGGGAAACGCTCGCACCTGAGATCCTGTCGGGGACAGATCTTGGGTGGAGTCTCCTCGTCCCCGGCGTTCCGCAGAGATAAACCACTGATCACCGTTGTCCTCTCTTGGGCGGAGGGCTCGGTGATGGCCCCGGCGTTGGTACATTCTGGGGCCGGCGGGTTGTTTATGGACAGCTCATTTGCTGCCAAGCACTCCATTCCCCTGCAGGCTCGAGTTACCCCATTGGTTCTCGAGGCAATAGATGGCAGGCCCCTGCAACCACCGCAGGTTACCCACGAGACCATGCCAGTTGAAGTAGCGATTGGGGCTATTCACAGGGAGTTGGCCTGTTTCCAGGTGATTTCTTCTCCGCACTATTCGGTGGTTTTGGGGTATCCCTGGCTCCAGACGCACAATCCAACCTTTAATTGGCGAACGGCCGAGATTCTCTCGTGGTCTCCACAGTGTGGGGCTGGGTGCATCCGTGGGCCGGTTAAGGTGTTGTGTGCCTCCTCGGACTCTGCATTGCCCACTGATTATGGGGAGTACCAGGACGTGTTTGATAAGGTACGCGCTGGTGCCTTACCTGCTCATCGTCCTTACGACTGCGCCATATCCTTGCAACTCGGTGCCACTCCTCTGCGTGGCAGGGTGTATCCTCTCTCAGTTGCGGAGAATAAGGCCATGGAGGAGTACGTTGCGGATGCGTTTTCCCGGGGGCACATTCGTAAGTCTACTTCCCCAGCAGGAGCGGGCTTTTTCTTTGTAAAGAAGAAAGGTGGTGAATTGAGGCCTTGCATCGATTATAGGGGTCTCAATCGAATCACCACTAAGAATGTCTACCCAATTCCCTTGATTACTGCGTTGTTCGACCGTCTTAAGGGAGCAACAGTCTTTACCAAACTCGACCTTAGGGCGGCGTACAACCTCGTATGGATCAAACAGGGGGATGAGTGGAAGACCGCGTTTAACACCAGAACCGGTCACTACGAATACCTGGTGCTGCCCTTCGGGTTGTGTAACGCGCCCGCAGTTTTTCAGGAATTCATAAATGATGTCCTTCGTGACTTGTTGCAGCAGTGTGTGGTAGTTTACTTGGATGACATCCTGGTTTACTCTGCCTCCATGGAGTCCCATATCCAGGATGTAAAGCAGGTGCTGCAACGATTACGTGAGAACAAACTTTTTTGTAAACTTGAGAAGTGTGAATTCCATCGATCCCAAGTTGCCTTTTTGGGCTACATCATTTCTGCGGAGGGATTCTCCATGGACCCTCAGAAGGTTGCGGCGGTTCTGCAGTGGCCTCGTCCCAATGGTCTTTGGCCCATTCAGCGCTTTTTGGGTTTCGCCAACTACTATCGGAAGTTCATCAGGAACTTCTCCACGCTGGCAAAGCCTCTCTCAGACCTAACCAAGAAGGGCAGTAATCCTCACGAGTGGCCATCCGAGGCCATCGTAGCTTTCGAGACTCTGAAAACCACCTTCGCTTTGGCTCCGATACTGTCTCATCCCAATCCTGGATTGCCCTTCGTCCTTGAGATTGATGCATCCGAGATGGGAGTAGGCGCTCTCCTGTCTCAACGTCAGTCGCCCGATGGACCCCTACTTCCCTTTGGGTTCTACTCCAGGAAGCTTTCCTCTGCAGAGTGCAACGACCAGATTGGAGATAGGGAGTTGTTGGCAATCATTCTGGCTCTCAAGGAATGGAGGCACCTGCTCGAGGGCTCCGCGGTTCCGGTCCTCATTCTTACCGATCATAAGAACCTGACTTATCTTTCGGAGGCCAAAAGATTGACACCCCGTCAGGCCAGATGGGCCTTGTTCTTGTCGCGGTTCAACTATGTGGTCTCCTATTTGCCTGGTTCCAAGAATGTCAGGGCTGATGCATTATCACTGCAATACTCTGAGTTGTCCAGGGAGGACTCTGAGCCAACCTCGGTCATACCTCCGGATCAGATCCTTGCTGCCATTCGCACCAGTCTGACTTCTCCCCTTGGGGAGCAGATTTTGGCGGCTCAAACTGACGCTCCTCCCGAGAGACCGGAGGGTAGATGTTTTGTACCAAAGGGGTTGCGCACCCGTCTGCTGCGTACCTACCATAACTCCAAAACTGCCGGGCATCCGGGGAGGAACCAGTTGTCTTGGGTCGTCTCTCGGTTGTTCTGGTGGCCAACTCTCCGTGCCGACATCGCCTCTTATGTAGCGGCATGTTCGATCTGTGCCCAGAATAAATCTCCACGGAATCTTCCAATGGGTCTTCTGCAACCCATTCCCAATGGGGAGCGTCCTTGGTCACACCTGGGCATGGACTTTATTGTAGACCTCCCTGTGTCTCGGGGTCATACGGTCATTCTCATGGTCGTCGATCGTTTTTCCAAAATGTGCCATTGTATTCCACTCAGGAGATTACCAACAGCGCAAGAACTGGCCACGGTCTTTTCCAGGGAGATTTTTCGCCTGCATGGGTTGCCCAAGGTGATTGTCTCGGACCGCGGGAGTCAGTTCGTGTCCAGGTTCTGGCACGCCTTCTGCTCCCAGTTGGGTATTAGTCTTTCCTTTTCTTCAGCCTACCACCCGCAGTCCAATGGGGCTGCGGAGCGTTCCAATCAGGCCTTAGAACAATTCCTTTGATGTTATATCTCGGACCATCAGGATGATTGGGCCGATCTCCTGCCTTGGGCAGAGTTTGCCAGGAACTCGGCAGTCAACTCCTCCTTCGGGATGTCTCCCTTCATGGCCAACTATGGGTACCAACCCGCGGTATTACCTGAGAGGTTCTCACCACAGGACATTCCAGCTGTGGAGAACCATCTTCATGGGGGCAGATCCAGAGGGCCTTGAGGGACTCGGCTCAGTGTCAGAAGTTCCAGGCTGATCGCAGACGGTTGCCTGCTCCTTCATACCAGGTCGGTGATCGGGTGTGGTTGTCTACTCATAACCTCAATCTTTGGGTGCCCACACCCAAACTAGCTCCCCGTTTTGTCGGTCCTTTTCGCATTCTCCGCAAGGTGAATCCGGTGGCCTATGCCCTTGCCCTTCTGCCTGGGATGCGGATTTCCAATATCTTTTATGTATCACTGTTGAAACCTCTGATCTGCAATCGCTTCACTACCTCTCTGCCTCGGCCCCGTCCCATTCGGGTTGACGGTCATGAGGAGTATGAGGTGAGCCGGATCCTGGACTCTCGATTGGTGCACGGCTGATTACAGTTCCTGGTTCATTGGCGCGGTTATGGTCCCGAGGAGCGTTCCTGGGTTCCTTCCGCAGATGTCCATGCTCCTGCCCTTCTCCGCGCTTTTCATACCCACTTTCCTCAGAAACCTTTTGTTGAGCTGCGGAGGGGGAGGGGCCCTTGAGGAGGAGGTACTGTCAAGGTCCTACCTTTTCCCAGAGGTTATGTTACTCCATGTGCTAGCATCCAACTTGGATTTCTGCTGAGCATGGTGGGAATCTTTTATGCCTTCAGGTCTCTGAGGTCCATCCCCCAGAGGGGTGTGGCCGAGTACATATAAGCCTGTGATCCACACATGCTCTTTGCACTTGTGTCTTTGTCTTGCTACAGCTCTGTGTATACTCTCGTGACTCTTCTGGTATCTGACTCGACTTGTGACTAAGACCATTCTCTGTGTTTTCCTTCGATCTGACCTTCCGTTGCTGAACCCGGCCCGTGACCTGTGATTCTCTGTCTACTGCTCTGTACCGTTTTGTCCCGTTGTTGTCGACCCGGCCTGCCTGACTACGCTATTCTCATTCCTACCAGCTACACACCATTGGCGGCGGCCATTACTGCAGCCGGGGTGTCTCGGGGGCCGCGACCTGGTTCCTGCCTGCGTCAAGTCCATCCCCACCATCAGGGGCCCTGGTGAAGGGCAGCCTGGGACTTAGACTCCGCGTCCTGAGGGACTTCGGTCTGTTGGTGGTGGTTGTCATCAGCCAGTGCGTTACCCTGCCACTAGGCCTACCTGTCCGTTCCACAGCCCTGCCCTGACATCTGGACCAATCAGTGAGCAGTATGGGTGGAGGAATGGATTTAGTGTTCATGACCCACCTGTGCTGATCTCTGTAGGAGTGTCCTCCTCTATAAATGTCCCCGTTATTCCATCCTCCTCCATAGACTGCTGATCATCCCTCACATACGCCTCTTCTTCTTCTGCTTTCACCTCAAATTCTATATCGATTGGATCTCCACTCTAAATCAAGGAAATGACAGAAAATATCATCTGTAAAATGTAAGATTTATGATTGTGACATCACATAAAAAATCCACACTTTGTCTCCACAATTCATGTTCTAGATGCTCCATCCCACCAACCTTGTAATAGTGAGGGATGGTGTGACCTCCCTGTGTGGAATCCCGGGAATACAGAGGATGGGGACATCTCTCTGGTGGGTTCCTGTAGCTGGATGACTCCACCATGATGTTCTGGTACAGATCTTTGTGTTCCTTTAGAAGTTCTGACTCCTCCATCCCCCCATCCTCATCCTCCTCCTCTTTTATCTCTTCTTTAACCTCAACTTTAGGATCTCTCAGGTTTCCACTCTGAATATATAATAAAAATGCCATCAATGGTAACAATGCAGATAATGTACAGATCCTAATGATACTATCAGTGATTGTTCCTCATCTACCTGATGGTGAGGGATGGTGTGACCTTCCTGTGTGGAATCCCGGGAATACAGAGGACGGGGACATCTCTCTGGTGGGTTCCTGTAGCTGGATGACTCCACCATGATGTTCTGGTACAGATCTTTGTGTTCCTTTAGAAGTTCTGACTCCTCCATCCCCCCATCCTCATCCTCCTCCTCTTTTATCTCTTCTTTAGCCTCAACTTTAGGATCTCTCAGGTTTCCACTCTGAATATATAATAAAAATGACATCAATGGTAACAATGCAGATAATGTACAGAGCTAATGATACTAGAAGGAAAATAATAACCACATATCTTTCTAATCAAACTAATAAGACATATAATATAGACAAATTCATCGGCTGTAATAGGAAATATGTAGTCTATCTATTAGAATGCCCCAAACAGTATGTGGGTCGTACCACGAGAAGGTTGAGGGACCGTCTCCGGAGCACATTTATAATATTAAAAAAGGATATAAGGAGCATTCCCTCTCCTTACATTATAGGTGATATCAGAAGAGAGATCCCTCCTCACTTATGTTCATAGGGATAGATACTATCATCCCGCACTGGAGAGGGACATATAAGACTCGGGCAGTATCCCAACTGGAGACCAAACAAATTTACGAGTTAGGTACCCTGCACCCGGCGGACTCAATATTGAGTTAGATGTTAATTGTTTTATTGATAATAGTTAATTTCATTTGAACATTCTTTAATGTGTACTTTTAGCATAAATATTTTAATTCTTGTGTATTATTCTTACAATACTGTTATATTCATATCATATGCGATTTCAGTCTTAGTACATTCGTTAACACTCATCGGATCTTTTGCCAAATCCTTCTGAAAATTTTTTTTTTATATAATTATTTATAATTTTACTATAATGGACACCAGTATATATTTTACTTATTTTATTATTTGAATACAATAGGTGTTTTAATGGTATCATTATTTGACTTTATTATTTTTTTATTATGATTTTGCTGATATTCTTATACAACTTTTTTTCTTCTTTTACTTATTAATTATTCATATCCTTTATTGATATTAATATACAACAGTTGATCAATAATATTTAATGTAGAGCAATCACTTCCAACACTCATATAAGTGCTATACCTTTGACATCTGAAATGGTTTATCTAATCATATAAAGCATTAACACACCTGCATCACCAATATATTTCAATATATTAGGAGTTTTTATTATATTATACTCTTTTGACATTTAGAATTTAAGGTAATATACCGCATAAGCGAGCGAATGTACATACTCTTTTTATCTATATAAAAAACCTCTAGTAAAATGGCGCATCAGCGCACGAGAGTAAGCAATCTGTTTAGGCTTCAGCAAAATGGAGCCGGCTTGATACGCATGCGCCATTCTGCCTATTTAAAGCCTTATGTCACGTCATGGCGCCAATGGTATCTTCGTCTGATGATGTGCGTGCGCACGTAACGTGTAAAGAGGAACCAAGTCACGCCGTGATGTCACGCCATCGGAGCATCATGGAGCTCCGGTGGCCATCTTTATTCGGGGGCGACACCCAGTACCAGTTCATTACCTCCAGAGAGGGAGCCTCCAGTTAATAATAATAATATTAACCCTTGTGAGCTGCACCCACCTATCCCTTAAGGGGAACTCTGGACACCCCTGGATCATAAACATTTAAAGTCCGAGGACCCATCCACCTTGAGAGGAAGCCTTTTTCCACAACTGGCTCAGATGACTACCTTGATGACACCAGGATATAAGATATAACACGCGCTAATATTGCGCATCTGGTGAGTGAGCATTTCTTCTGTTTCCACGAGCACAAGCACCAATTGAAGCTTTTGGGACTATATGGGCTCTATCTAGTCACTGACACAAATTATTTGCCCCATATATTTATAGTTGTATATTTTCAGTCACTGATACGAACTATATGTCATATTTATTTATTTAGTGTGAGCTCTGCACTTATATACTTTATGTTCATTTAAAGGTTTTATCTAGTTACCTTTGTGCTAATCTGATAACTAGTCTCCATTTGAATTTTTTAAGTGCGTTCACATATATTGTTTATTTACATAAAATTTTATTATTTATTGTTTATTTTTACCTCCCTTTTATATGAATCATTATTTTAGCGCTGCACTATTTTATTTATTCTATTGTAAGGTTTATGTTGGTTACCTTCAGTGCTTAGCTGCTGACTGGATAGCACTCGCTTTGTACATTTTTTCTAATGTACAGATCCTAATGATACTATCAGTGATTGCTCCTCATCTACCTGATGATGGTGAGGGATGGTGTGACCTTCCTGTGTGGAATCCCGGGAATACAGAGGACGGGGACATCTCTCTGGTGGGTTCCTGGTATTAGGTGGCTCCATCATCTCCTTGTGTCCTTCTGAAAACTCCTCCATCACTCCATACTCCTCATCCTCCTGTTTATACTCTTCTTTAACATCAATATTATCATCCCCGAGGATTCCACTCTGAAAGATATAATAAAACATTCATTGTAACAAACATGCTGTGTATAAATCACAACTACCAATAATTGTCATCATCTACCTGATGATGGTGAGGGATGGTGTGACCTTCCTGTGTGGAATCCCGGGAATACAGAGGACGGGGACATCTCTCTGGTGGGTTCCCATGACTGGATCCATCTGTAGGAAACACACACACTGACTGAATCCATTGTTTCTATGTGTTTATCAGATGATGGGGGATCTAGGTGGATCCTCCGTACTGCTCTCTCCTTTACAATAAAGTCTCCTCTTACCCGGTGATGTGAGGGGCGGCTGATTGTCCATCATGACGTCCTTGTAGAGATCCTTGTGTCCTTCTAAATACTCCCACTCCTCCATGGAGAAATAGACAGTGACACCCTGACACCTTATAGGAACCTGACACACACAATGATACAGTCACCATCCAGACACATCCCTTGTCTGTTACTGGAGAATGTCCCAGAATTCCCGGCACCGCTCACCTCTCCTGTCAGCAGCTCCATCATCTTCTTGGTGACTTCTAGAATCTTCTGCATGTTGTGTCTCTCAGGCTTTAGGGAGTCACATGGAGGCACTGTGATGGTCATATGGTCACCTGACTTTGGAACAGGAAATCTCTGTATTGAGGAACCAATAGGAATATCATGTTAGACTCCCAGAATCCTCCTCACCTCTCCGGTCAGGTCTGTGTTTTATTAATAGAGATAAGAGTGATGTCATGTGACCTCCCAGAATCCTCCTCACCTCTCCGGTCAGGTCTGTGTTTTATTAATAGAGATGAGAGTGATGTCATGTGACCTCCCAGAATCCTCCTCACCTCTCCGGTCAGGTCTGTGTTTTATTAATAGAGATGAGAGTGATGTCATGTGACCTCCCAGAATCCTCCTCACCTCTCCGGTCAGGTCTGTGTTTTATTAACAGAGATAATTGATGTCATGTGACCTCCCAGAATCCTCCTCACCTCTCCGGTCAGGACTGTGTTTTATTAATAGAGATAAGAGTGATGTTGTGTGACCTCCCAGAATCCTCCTCACCTCTCCAGTCAGCAGGTAGATGATCTCCAGGGTGAGGTTTAGTATCCTCTCAGTCATGTGACTCTGGTCCTCCTCCATCCTCATTGGTGTGGTCATGTGATCTATGGGGGTGTCTCTAGAGATGGTTAACAGAGGATTATCTGGACTGTATTGGTTGTACAATATTAGGAGGGGAATATAAGTGGTAAAAAGTAAGAATGCCCCCAGTGGGAATTAGCACAAGACTGGGTTTCTTAGAAGATCTATATATAAAAAACATTTGTATAATCATTCATCAATTTTTCCTTTCTATTAAATATTATTTTATTCTATGCAGTAGTGAAATACCTCATTGAGGTCACTAGAAATAATATGTCTTTGTAACAATAGATACGATGTAACAATTCTGGAGAACATTAGAGGGAATAACAAATAACTACAACTAATGGGTGTGCAGCATATACATGTTGGTGAAAAGGGGGTGTATGCAGCCCGTCATCACCATATAGAAAACAGTGAGCAATAAAAACTCTACACCTCCCCCATCACTATAGTATAAATACAAGCCAGGCTGTCCATTCACCTCCATCAAAATACTACAAAGACAGAGACCTCATGTGAGAGGTGGATTTGCTGCACAGGGAGACAGTGGGGGGAGAGCAGCTGCTGCACGGGGAGATAGTGGGGGAAGAGCAGTTGCTGCACGGGGAGATAGTAAGAGGGGAGAAGTTGTTGCGCGGGGAGATAGTAGGAGGGAGCAGTTGCTGCACAGGGAGATAGTAGGAGAGCAGTTGCTGCACGGGGAGATAGTAGGAGGTGAGCAGTTGCTGCACAGGGAGATAGTAGGGGGAGTTTAGTTGCTGCATGGGGAGATAGGAGGAGGAGAGCAGTTGCTGCACATGGAGACAGTGGGGGGAATTCAGTTGCTGCACGGGGAGATAGTAGGGGGAGAGCAGTTGCTGCATGGGCAGACAGTGGGGGGAATTCAGTTGCTGCATGGGGAGACAGTGGGGGGAATTCAGTTGCTGCACGGGGAGATAGTAGGGGGAGAGCAGTTGCTGCACGGGGAGAAAGTAGGGGGAGAGCAGTTGCTGCACGGGGAGACAGTAGGGGGAGAGCAGTTGCTGCACGGGGAGACAGTAGGGGGAGAGCAGTTGCTGCACGGGGAGACAGTAGGGGGAGAGCAGTTGCTGCACGGGGAGACAGTAGGGGGAGAGCAGTTGCTGCACGGGGAGACAGTAGGGGGAGAGCAGCTGTGAGACATAATGGTAGTAGGGCTGTACAAAATAGAAGCAGGGTAGACCAACCATCTAATGCAGCCACAGCACACACAGGAGGATAATGATTGGCTGAATAAGTGACCAATCATCTCCAACTCCTTCACAATGGTCCTGGGTCGAACAGTTCAAAAATGATAATGAAAATCAAATCACTGCCTGTCTGGATAGACGACTCCGGACAGAAACCGTTCGGTGATCTCTCATGACATTATACATAATAAATGTTCCCACAACAGCCGTGTCGTCTCATCATTTATTGAGGCAAATAGTAAAACTCCATCATCACTCCCTAATAAAATACAAAATTCCAACCAAAAGGCGTATAGAATCCCCATTCCCCTCCCCCATACATATCTTTATCTAAGCCTCCATAACAATAGCCCCCTGTGACTCAACACAACCAGAATATTGGCCAATTTTACACACCAGATCCTCTCCTCCCGCAGGCTCCTCTGGGTTGTACAACCGGTCCATGCAGCCTCTCCTCCCCTATACTCTGTTGGTTGCAGGTTCTGTGATGTCATCAAGACCAATGCAGAGCCCATAGCCCTTCACTGGACAGGAAGAGGGACAGTCCACTGCCAGAGTGTAGGGGAGTAAAGGAGAGTGCTGATAGCCGGGGGAGCAGAGGTTCAGATATATCAAAGAGCTTTTCCTGGTCCCCTACACCTTCATCAAGAGGCGGGTGACACCATGAATGGCGCAATGCGCTGTGCGTTCCTGTGTGATTCACATATCCGGGTGCAGTGCGATTTCACTGGATTCCTTTGAATGTACTGAAAGTGAGGCGGAGCGCAGCAGGAGTAGTGCATGTACTACTCTACAAAACCCTTCTGTACCATGCCATCCAGTGCAGGCAAACGCACCGCATTTGTCACCTGCGTCTGTGGTGTCATCAGCATTGTACTGAAACCCCGCATCTGCGGTGTCATCAGCATTGTATTGACACCCTGCATCTGTGGTGTCATCAGCATTGTATTGACACCCCGCGTCTGTGGTGTCATCAGCATTGCACTGACACCCTGCGTCTGTGGTGTCATCAGCATTGTACTGACACCCTGAGTCTGTGGTGTCATCAGCGTTGCACTGACACCCTGCGTCTGTGGTGTCATCAGCATTGTACTGACACCATGAGTCTGTGGTGTCATCAGCGTTGCACTGACACCCTGCGTCTGTGGTGTCATCAGCATTGTACCGACACCCTGCGTCTGTGGTGTCATCAGCATTGTACCGACACCCTGCGTCTGTGGTGTCATCAGCATTGTACTGACACCCTGCATCTGTGGTGTCATCAGCGTTGTATCGACACCCTGCGTCTGTGGTGTCATCAGCGTTGCACTGACACCCTGCGTCTGTGGTGTCATCAGCGTTGTATCGACACCCTGCATCTGTGGTGTCATCAGCGTTGTACCGACACCCTGCGTCTGTGGTGTCATCAGCGTTGTACCGACACCCTGCGTCTGTGGTGTCATCAGCGTTGCACTGACACCCTGCGTCTGTGGTGTCATCAGCATTGTACGGACACCCTGAGTCTGTGGTGTCATCAGCATTGTACGGACACCCTGAGTCTGTGGTGTCATCAGCGTTGCACTGACACCCTGCGTCTGTGGTGTCATCAGCATTGTACCGACACCCTGCATCTGTGGTGTCATCAGCATTGTACCGACACCCTGCGTCTGTGGTGTCATCAGCATTGTACCGACACCCTGCGTCTGTGGTGTCATCAGCATTGTACTGACACCCGGCGTCTGTGGTGTCATCAGCATTGTACTGACACTCACAACAGACTGCAAGTGCAGTGTGTTTAGAACATGGTGCAAAAAACATGCACAGAATGCAGATCCCCCATATTCTGGGGTGAATTACCCCCCAGATCTCCATCATTTTCCTTTCCCCGGATACGGACTTTACATTTTTCACACGCGGTAAAATCAGCATTTTTTGCTGATAATAAGCCCAACCCCTCCCCCACACTAAGTGATGTCAGCCCTGACACTTGTGTCCCCCCATGAAATGGCGACTATGTTCCCTACACAACATGCTGCAAAGACACGGCTATAAACGATTTTACAGGTCATCAGATTAGAGTTAGTGGGGAATAACGACCCCAGAATGATTGCTCCCCCTCCGGGGTGTGACCATCCCATGTCAGGAACCCTCTATGTGACATCACAGGAGAAATGACAGGTCCTCTTTAAGGAGACACCAGGGCTCTATTAGACCTCCATCATCACCTATGGACCCCAGTGAAGATGATCAGTACAGATGGGGATTCCTCCTCTCCTTCCCTGACCACAGTGACCGGGGAAGGACAGCTCTGAGCCTGGAAGTCATGAAATGTTCCTCACCGGAGGGGAGATCCGAGAACTCATCCCCCTCCACTCCATCCGCCATGCCGGTCCCAGACCTGCAGGGGGGGCAGAGGAGCCGGGGTACATGGAGGAGGTAGTCAGGTGTGGGGGGAGGGTGGGATCTTCAAGGGAAGGGTGTGGAAGTGTAAATGTCAGTCCAACCCGAATCTGAATCTCATCCCCCATTACAGGAGACGGCTGAGGAGAGAAGGTGACACCTCTCCACAATGAGGGGAATGTTCCGGCCCCGGAAGTGGGGGAATGTTCTGCCCCTGAAGGGGTTCATCTGGGTTCCCACACTATATATGTGTGTATCATCATCTGCTGGAGATAAAAGATGTCACAGTGACTATGGAGGAAGAGGACGGACATGATGATGGAGGAAGAGGACGGACATGACTATGGAGGAAGAGGACGGACGTGACTATGGAGGAAGAGGACGGACGTGACCATGGAGGAAGAGGATGGACGTGACTATGGAGGAAGAGGACGGACGTGACTATGGAGGAAGAGGACGGAAGTGACTATGGAGGAAGAGGACGGACGTGACCATGGAGGAAGAGGACGGACGTGACCATGGAGGAAGAGGACGGACGTGACTATGGAGGAAGAGGACGGACGTGACTATGGAGGAAGAGGACGGACGTGACTGTGGGGGAAGAGGACGGACGTGACGGGGGTTAATGGTTGTACATAGAACATAACATCTTATTACCTCCTCTGCTGCCACTTCCACCAACGTCTCCTCTGTACTTCCTGTCTGTCCCTGACATCACTTCCTGTCTGTCCCTGACATCACTTCCTGTCTTCCATATAGACTTCCTGTCTGTAATATATTTCTGTCCCCCTTGGTGGGAGTGGAGGTGACCCCTCTATAAGGATCTACAGTCCATACACACCCAGCACAAGGCCGGGGTCCCACTACCAGACGCTTCTCGGGGCTGCAGTTCCTCTGAGCTCCACAAGGTGGGGATCTCACTTCTACCCAGACAGGAAGTCTCTATGGAAGACAGACAGGAAGTGATGTCAGGTACAGACAGGAAGTGATGTCAGGGACAGATAGGATTCTCTGGGTGAGAGGTGAATCGGGAGGAAGCAGAGAGGAGAATCTGAATCTGGCAGCAGAGGAGGTAATACATAGATTATCCCCTTCAGGGGGAGGAGTTGATGATAATATATTTGCTCCCAAAGCTGGCCTACATGGTTCAGTTTTATCGTTCAGCCAGGGGAGGAAACTTGGCACCAGCACGCCGCCAAATCCATCCCCACCATTAGGGGCTCTGGAGACAATTGTCTGCTATTTACACTCCGTTCCTCCGCACGTCACCTGATCACATGACAGCTTACTTCCACAAATTCAGGACAGATTTCTGGATGGTAAAGGTCAAAGGTCACTCTTCAGTTTAGGAGAGGTAGGACGCACCCAGGAACAAGGATTTGGTTTGCATGAAAGCTGCATATAGAGGACCGCTCAAATTTCCCCATCCAAATGTCCCTCCATCCAGAGTCTATATGTCCTATGACATCACACTGACCTCACAGCTCCTCCCCCAATGTCCCTCCATCCGGAGTCAGAGAATTCTATGATATCACACTGACCTCGCAGCCCCTCCTCTCAATGTCCCTCCATCCAGAGTCTATATGTCCTATGACATCACACTGACCTCACAGCTCCTCCTCCCAATGTCCCTCCATCCGGAGTCAGAGAATCCTATGACATCACACTGACCTCACAGCTCCTCCTCCCATAGTCCCTCCATCCGGAGTCGGAGAATCCTATGACATCACACTGACCTCACAGCTCCTCCTCCCAATGTCCCTCCATCCAGAGTCAGAGAATCCTATGACATCACACTGACCTCACAGCTCCTCCCCCAATGTCCCTCCATCTGCCTTTTTTCTGATGCTCTTAGGATGTGGGGCCCCTTGGTGTCCTCACATGTAAAGTGGGACTGTTGGTCCTGCGTTGTATGTAATGACATCAGAATGCTGCAACAAGCCTATACCCTGCGTAGTGTGGGGGTCCTGTGGGGGGAATTATACCTCAGCCTGAAGTGGGGCTTTAATAAAATGGAGACCTGAATGGAGAGGTGAGGAGGATTCTGGGAATATCATTTGATGTGACTATTTGTGTTCAGATGTAGAGTTTTCCTCCTGTGAAGTCTGGAGATCATATGACATCACATTGCCTCCACCTCCCTCCCTGATAGAAGAGAGAAAGAAGAAGAAGATTCTAGAAGTCACCAGAGAGATCACTGAGCTGCTGACAGGAGAGGTGAGCGGTGCCGGGAATTCTGGGACATTCTCCAGTAACAGACAAGGGATGTGTCTGGATGGTGACTGTATCATTGTGTGTGTCAGGTTCCTATAAGGTGTCAGGGTGTCACTGTCTATTTCTCCATGGAGGAGTGGGAGTATTTAGAAGGACACAAGGATCTCTACAAGGACGTCATGATGGACAATCAGCCGCCCCTCACATCACCGGGTAAGAGGAGACTTTATTGTAAAGGAGAGAGCAGTACGGAGGATCCACCTAGATCCCCCATCATCTGAGAAACACATAGAAACAATGGATTCAGTCAGTGTGTGTGTTTTTTCTACAGATGGATCCAGTCATGGGAACCCACCAGAGAGATGTCCCCGTCCTCTGTATTCCCGGGATTCCACACAGGAAGGTCACACCATCCCTCATCATTACAAGGTGGGTGGAGGTTATAAAAAATAGACTCATGGAGACAATGTGTGGATTGTTTATGTGATATCACAATAACAAAACTTACATTTTACAGATGATATTTTCTGTCATTTCCTTGATTTAGAGTGGAGATCCAATCGATATAGAATTTGAGGTGAAATCAGAAGAAGAAGAGGCGTATGTGAGGGATGATCAGCAGTCTATGGAGGAGGATGGAATAACGGGGACATTTATAGAGGAGGACACTCCTACAGAGATCAGCACAGGTGGGTCATGAATAGAGATGAGCGAATCGAAGTATCCAAAGTGGAATTCGAGTCGAATATCGGAAAAATTTCGATTCGTGCCGAATCCGAAAAATAGCCTAATTCGGACGCGCGAATCGAAATTTTTCAGAAAATGGCGGCTGACATGCGCGGCGACGGAGCGGGGATGTCTGGGAATGCGCACAGACTTTGCGCGCTGACCCATAATGCATTCCTCAACGACATGTGATCGCATCAGCCAGCCAGCCAGCACTGTGTAATGGTCGAGCTATAAATAGCGGCCATTTTGGAATTCTTCATTTGCCTGCAGTCATTGAACAGAGGCAGACCGCTCTGTACTAGGGACAGGGACAGAGTTAGGGCCACAGAAACGATAATTGGGGACAGAGAAAAGTTAATTAGGGACAGAGAACCATTACTCAGGGACAGACAGAATTGTTACTCAGTGCCAGAGAATTGTTACTTAGGGCCACAGAAACGTTATTAGGGCCACAGAATTTTTACTCAGGGACAGACAGAATTGTTACTGAGTGCCAGAGAATTGTTACTCAGGGACAGACAGAATTGTTACTGAGTGCCAGAGAATTGTTACTCAGGGACAGACAGAATTGTTACTGAGTGCCAGAGAATTGTTACTCAGGGACAGACAGAATTGTTACTGAGTGCCAGAGAATTGTTACTTAGGGCCACAGAAACTTTACTTAGGGCCACAGAATTGTTACTGAGTGCCAGAGAATTGTTACTCGCACAGACACAGAATTGTTACTGAAGGCCACAGAACTGTTACTTAGGGCCACAGAATTGTTACTCGCACAGACACAGAATTGTTACTCGCACAGACACAGAACTGTTACTGAGGGCCACAGAACTGTTACTTAGGGCCACAGAATTGTTACTCGCACAGACACAGAATTGTTACTCAGGGCCACAGAACTGTTACTTAGGGACAAAGAAACGCTAGTTAGGGCCACAGAATTCATACTCAGGGACAGACAGAATTGTTACTGAGTGCCAGAGAATTGTTACTCAGGGACAGACAGAATTGTTACTGAGTGCCAGAGAATTGTTACTCAGGGACAGACAGAATTGTTACTGAGTGCCAGAGAATTGTTACTCAGGGACAGACAGAATTGTTACTGAGTGCCAGAGAATTGTTACTTAGGGCCACAGAAACTTTACTTAGGGCCACAGAATTGTTACTGAGTGCCAGAGAATTGTTACTCGCACAGACACAGAATTGTTACTGAAGGCCACAGAACTGTTACTTAGGGCCACAGAATTGTTACTCGCACAGACACAGAATTGTTACTCGCACAGACACAGAACTGTTACTGAGGGCCACAGAACTGTTACTTAGGGCCACAGAATTGTTACTCGCACAGACACAGAATTGTTACTCAGGGCCACAGAACTGTTACTTAGGGACAAAGAAACGCTAGTTAGGGCCACAGAATTCATACTCAGGGACAGACAGAATTGTTACTCAGGGACAGACAGAATTGTTACTGAGTGCCAGAGAATTGTTACTCAGGGACAGACAGAATTGTTACTGAGTGCCAGAGAATTGTTACTTAGGGCCACAGAAACTTTACTTAGGGCCACAGAATTGTTACTCGCACAGACACAGAATTGTTACTCGCACAGACACAGAATTGTTACTGAAGGCCACAGAACTGTTACTTAGGGCCACAGAATTGTTACTCGCACAGACACAGAATTGTTACTCGCACAGACACAGAACTGTTACTGAGGGCCACAGAACTGTTACTTAGGGCCACAGAATTGTTACTCGCACAGACACAGAATTGTTACTCAGGGCCACAGAACTGTTACTTAGGGACAAAGAAACGCTAGTCAGGGCCACAGAATTCATACTCAGGGACAGACAGAATTGTTACTCAGGGACAGACAGAATTGTTACTGAGTGCCAGAGAATTGTTACTCAGGGACAGACAGAATTGTTACTGAGTGCCAGAGAATTGTTACTCAGGGACAGACAGAATTGTTACTGAGTGCCAGAGAATTGTTACTTAGGGCCACAGAAATTTTACTTAGGGCCACAGAATTGTTACTCGCACAGACACAGAATTGTTACTCGCACAGACACAGAATTGTTACTGAAGGCCACAGAACTGTTACTTAGGGCCACAGAATTGTTACTCGCACAGACACAGAATTGTTACTCGCACAGACACAGAACTGTTACTAAGGGCCACAGAACTGTTACTTAGGGCCACAGAATTGTTACTCGCACAGACACAGAATTGTTACTCAGGGCCACAGAACTGTTACTTAGGAACAAAGAAACGCTAGTTAGGGCCACAGAATTCATACTCAGGGACAGACAGAATTGTTACTCAGGGACAGACAGAATTGTTACTGAGTGCCAGAGAATTGTTACTCAGGGACAGACAGAATTGTTACTCAGTGCCAGAGAATTGTTACTTAGGGCCACAGAAACGTTATTAGGGCCACAGAATTTTTACTCAGGGACAGACAGAATTGTTACTGAGTGCCAGAGAATTGTTACTCAGGGACAGACAGAATTGTTACTGAGTGCCAGAGAATTGTTACTCAGGGACAGACAGAATTGTTACTGAGTGCCAGAGAATTGTTACTCAGGGACAGACAGAATTGTTACTGAGTGCCAGAGAATTGTTACTTAGGGCCACAGAAACTTTACTTAGGGCCACAGAATTGTTACTGAGTGCCAGAGAATTGTTACTCGCACAGACACAGAATTGTTACTGAAGGCCACAGAACTGTTACTTAGGGCCACAGAATTGTTACTCGCACAGACACAGAATTGTTACTCGCACAGACACAGAACTGTTACTGAGGGCCACAGAACTGTTACTTAGGGCCACAGAATTGTTACTCGCACAGACACAGAATTGTTACTCAGGGCCACAGAACTGTTACTTAGGGACAAAGAAACGCTAGTTAGGGCCACAGAATTCATACTCAGGGACAGACGGAATTGTTACTCAGGGACAGACAGAATTGTTACTGAGTGCCAGAGAATTGTTACTCAGGGACAGACAGAATTGTTACTGAGTGCCAGAGAATTGTTACTCAGGGACAGACAGAATTGTTACTGAGTGCCAGAGAATTGTTACTTAGGGCCACAGAAACTTTACTTAGGGCCACAGAATTGTTACTCGCACAGACACAGAATTGTTACTCGCACAGACACAGAATTGTTACTGAAGGCCACAGAACTGTTACTTAGGGCCACAGAATTGTTACTCGCACAGACACAGAATTGTTACTCGCACAGACACAGAACTGTTACTAAGGGCCACAGAACTGTTACTTAGGGCCACAGAATTGTTACTCGCACAGACACAGAATTGTTACTCAGGGCCACAGAACTGTTACTTAGGGACAAAGAAACGCTAGTTAGGGCCACAGAATTCATACTCAGGGACAGACAGAATTGTTACTCAGGGACAGACAGAATTGTTACTGAGTGCCAGAGAATTGTTACTCAGGGACAGACAGAATTGTTACTGAGTGCCAGAGAATTGTTACTCAGGGACAGACAGAATTGTTACTGAGTGCCAGAGAATTGTTACTCAGGGACAGACAGAATTGTTACTGAGTGCCAGAGAATTGTTACTTAGGGCCACAGAAACTTTACTTAGGACCACAGAATTGTTACTCGCACAGACACAGAATTGTTACTCGCACAGACACAGAATTGTTACTGAAGGCCACAGAACTGTTACTTAGGGCCACAGAATTGTTACTCGCACAGACACAGAATTGTTACTCGCACAGACACAGAACTGTTACTGAGGGCCACAGAACTGTTACTTAGGGCCACAGAATTGTTACTCGCACAGACACAGAATTGTTACTCAGGGCCACAGAACTGTTACTTAGGGACAAAGAAACGCTAGTTAGGGCCACAGAATTCATACTCAGGGACAGACAGAATTGTTACTCAGGGACAGACAGAATTGTTACTGAGTGCCAGAGAATTGTTACTCAGGGACAGACAGAATTGTTACTGAGTGCCAGAGAATTGTTACTCAGGGACAGACAGAATTGTTACTGAGTGCCAGAGAATTGTTACTTAGGGCCACAGAAACTTTACTTAGGGCCACAGAATTGTTACTCGCACAGACACAGAATTGTTACTCGCACAGACACAGAATTGTTACTGAAGGCCACAGAACTGTTACTTAGGGCCACAGAATTGTTACTCGCACAGACACAGAATTGTTACTCGCACAGACACAGAACTGTTACTGAGGGCCACAGAACTGTTACTTAGGGCCACAGAATTGTTACTCGCACAGACACAGAATTGTTACTCAGGGCCACAGAACTGTTACTTAGGGACAAAGAAACGCTAGTTAGGGCCACAGAATTCATACTCAGGGACAGACAGAATTGTTACTCAGGGACAGACAGAATTGTTACTGAGTGCCAGAGAATTGTTACTCAGGGACAGACAGAATTGTTACTGAGTGCCAGAGAATTGTTACTCAGGGAAAGACAGAATTGTTACTGAGTGCCAGAGAATTGTTACTCAGGGACAGACAGAATTGTTACTGAGTGCCAGAGAATTTTTACTCAGGGACAGACAGAATTGTTACTCAGGGACAGACAGAATTGTTACTGAGTGCCAGAGAATTGTTACTCAGGGACAGACAGAATTGTTACTGAGTGCCAGAGAATTGTTACTCAGGGACAGACAGAATTGTTACTGAGTGCCAGAGAATTGTTACTTAGGGCCACAGAAACTTTACTTAGGGCCACAGAATTGTTACTCGCACAGACACAGAATTGTTACTCGCACAGACACAGAATTGTTACTCGCACAGACACAGAATTGTTACTGAAGGCCACAGAACTGTTACTTAGGGCCACAGAATTGTTACTCGCACAGACACAGAATTGTTACTCGCACAGACACAGAACTGTTACTGAGGGCCACAGAACTGTTACTTAGGGCCACAGAATTGTTACTCGCACAGACACAGAATTGTTACTCAGGGCCACAGAACTGTTACTTAGGGACAAAGAAACGCTAGTTAGGGCCACAGAATTCATACTCAGGGACAGACAGAATTGTTACTCAGGGACAGACAGAATTGTTACTGAGTGCCAGAGAATTGTTACTCAGGGACAGACAGAATTGTTACTGAGTGCCAGAGAATTGTTACTCAGGGACAGACAGAATTGTTACTGAGTGCCAGAGAATTGTTACTCAGGGACAGACAGAATTGTTACTGAGTGCCAGAGAATTGTTACTTAGGGCCACAGAAACTTTACTTAGGGCCACAGAATTGTTACTCGCACAGACACAGAATTGTTACTCGCACAGACACAGAATTGTTACTGAAGGCCACAGAACTGTTACTTAGGGCCACAGAATTGTTACTCGCACAGACACAGAATTGTTACTCGCACAGACACAGAACTGTTACTGAGGGCCACAGAACTGTTACTTAGGGCCACAGAATTGTTACTCGCACAGACACAGAATTGTTACTCAGGGCCACAGAACTGTTACTTAGGGACAAAGAAACGCTAGTTAGGGCCACAGAATTCATACTCAGGGACAGACAGAATTGTTACTCAGGGACAGACAGAATTGTTACTGAGTGCCAGAGAATTGTTACTCAGGGACAGACAGAATTGTTACTGAGTGCCAGAGAATTGTTACTTAGGGCCACAGAAACTTTACTTAGGGCCACAGAATTGTTACTCGCACAGACACAGAATTGTTACTCGCACAGACACAGAACTGTTACTGAGGGCCACAGAACTGTTACTTAGGGCCACAGAATTGTTACTCGCACAGACACAGAATTGTTACTCAGGGCCACAGAACTGTTACTTAGGGACAAAGAAACGCTAGTCAGGGCCACAGAATTCATACTCAGGGACAGACAGAATTGTTACTCAGGGACAGACAGAATTGTTACTGAGTGCCAGAGAATTGTTACTCAGGGACAGACAGAATTGTTACTGAGTGCCAGAGAATTGTTACTCAGGGACAGACAGAATTGTTACTGAGTGCCAGAGAATTGTTACTTAGGGCCACAGAAACTTTACTTAGGGCCACATAATTGTTACTCGCACAGACACAGAATTGTTACTCGCACAGACACAGAATTGTTACTGAAGGCCACAGAACTGTTACTTAGGGCCACAGAATTGTTACTCGCACAGACACAGAATTGTTACTCGCACAGACACAGAACTGTTACTGAGGGCCACAGAACTGTTACTTAGGGCCACAGAATTGTTACTCGCACAGACACAGAATTGTTACTCAGGGCCACAGAACTGTTACTTAGGGACAAAGAAACGCTAGTTAGGGCCACAGAATTCATACTCAGGGACAGACAGAATTGTTACTCAGGGACAGACAGAATTGTTACTGAGTGCCAGAGAATTGTTACTCAGGGACAGACAGAATTGTTACTGAGTGCCAGAGAATTGTTACTTAGGGCCACAGAAACTTTACTTAGGGCCACAGAATTGTTACTCGCACAGACACAGAATTGTTACTCGCACAGACACAGAACTGTTACTGAGGGCCACAGAACTGTTACTTAGGGCCACAGAATTGTTACTCGCACAGACACAGAATTGTTACTCAGGGCCACAGAACTGTTACTTAGGGACAAAGAAACGCTAGTCAGGGCCACAGAATTCATACTCAGGGACAGACAGAATTGTTACTCAGGGACAGACAGAATTGTTACTGAGTGCCAGAGAATTGTTACTCAGGGACAGACAGAATTGTTACTGAGTGCCAGAGAATTGTTACTCAGGGACAGACAGAATTGTTACTGAGTGCCAGAGAATTGTTACTTAGGGCCACAGAAACTTTACTTAGGGCCACAGAATTGTTACTCGCACAGACACAGAATTGTTACTCGCACAGACACAGAATTGTTACTGAAGGCCACAGAACTGTTACTTAGGGCCACAGAATTGTTACTCGCACAGACACAGAATTGTTACTCGCACAGACACAGAACTGTTACTGAGGGCCACAGAACTGTTACTTAGGGCCACAGAATTGTTACTCGCACAGACACAGAATTGTTACTCAGGGCCACAGAACTGTTACTTAGGGACAAAGAAATGCTAGTTAGGGCCACAGAATTCATACTCAGGGACAGACAGAATTGTTACTCAGGGACAGACAGAATTGTTACTGAGTGCCAGAGAATTGTTACTCAGGGACAGACAGAATTGTTACTGAGTGCCAGAGAATTGTTACTCAGGGACAGACAGAATTGTTACTGAGTGCCAGAGAATTGTTACTCAGGGACAGACAGAATTGTTACTGAGTGCCAGAGAATTGTTACTTAGGGCCACAGAAACTTTACTTAGGGCCACAGAATTGTTACTCGCACAGACACAGAATTGTTACTGAAGGCCACAGAATTGTTACTGAAGGCCACAGAACTGTTACTTAGGGCCACAGAATTGTTACTCGCACAGACACAGAATTGTTACTCGCACAGACACAGAACTGTTACTGAGGGTCACAGAACTGTTACTTAGGGCCACAGAATTGTTACTCGCACAGACACAGAATTGTTACTCAGGGCCACAGAACTGTTACTTAGGGACAAAGAAACGCTAGTTAGGGCCACAGAATTCATACTCAGGGACAGACAGAATTGTTACTCAGGGACAGACAGAATTGTTACTGAGTGCCAGAGAATTGTTACTCAGGGACAGACAGAATTGTTACTGAGTGCCAGAGAATTGTTACTCAGGGACAGACAGAATTGTTACTGAGTGCCAGAGAATTGTTACTCAGGGACAGACAGAATTGTTACTGAGTGCCAGAGAATTGTTACTTAGGGCCACAGAAACTTTACTTAGGGCCACAGAATTGTTACTCGCACAGACACAGAATTGTTACTCGCACAGACACAGAATTGTTACTGAAGGCCACAGAACTGTTACTTAGGGCCACAGAATTGTTACTCGCACAGACACAGAATTGTTACTCGCACAGACACAGAACTGTTACTGAGGGCCACAGAACTGTTACTTAGGGCCACAGAATTGTTACTCGCACAGACACAGAATTGTTACTCAGGGCCACAGAACTGTTACTGAGGGCCACAGAACTGTTACTTAGGGCCACAGAATTGTTACTTAGGGCCACAGAACTGTTACTGAGGGCCACAGAACTGTTACTTAGGGCCACAGAATTGTTACTCGCACAGACACAGAATTGTTACTCAGGGACACAGAATTGTTACTCAGGGACACATAATCGTTGAATTAAAGAGTATGTCAGACAACATGCAGAGGAGTGGCAGAGGAGGCAATGTTTCAGGAGCGAGCAGACGTGGCAGCAGAGAAAGGGGTCGAGGCAGCACTATTCGCAGCCAGAGGCCAGTGCTCCCGGTGTCATCCAGCGGTCGTGTCTCCACCGACAACCCTGCCGTCATCGATTGGTTGGCTCGGTCGTCTTCCTCTTCCCAGGTCACCTCTGACACTTACAGCCAACGGTCGGTGGGTACGTCAGACACAACCGTTAGTTGGCATGGCCCGGGAGCAAGCCCACTGAAATCACATGTCCTCTACCTGCCCCTGTCCTTTGCTGTTCCCTCACCAAGCGAAGTATCGCATGCTGTGGGCTCAGTCCCACTGTACAGTGAGGAAGAGCTAACAGAGGGCGGTCAGGAACGGGGGGAGACATCGGCCTTTTCAGCAGCCAGGCGAACAAGTACTGGCGAGGAGAGTGGCTCGGTAGCCGGTCTAGAGACAGGTCTGTCTCCTGACCCACACGCAGCCGAGGGGGCTAGTAGTGAGGCGGAGACCGTACTTGATGATGAGGAGGTTGATCGCACTTGGCTGCCTCGTCGTCATCAGGCAATTTCTTCCGCATCATCAGGAGAAGAGGGTGCCAGCTTGGCAGCGAGCGAAACAGTCGGTGGGTTGCCCAGGAGGCAGCAGGGTCGCATCAGTGTCAGTGGAGCCAAACGTCCACGGAGTAGAGCACCAGCTCCACTGCAGCCTACCACCACGGCCAGTGGTGCCGGTGCGCACGGAGGAAGTAGCAGTCAGCCAGTGAGGAGTAGCGGGGGCAAAGTTTCCTACTCGGTGGTGTGGCAATTTTTCGTCAAGCCGCCCGAGGAAGTAAACGTAGCCGTATGTCGACTATGTGGCCAGAAATGCAAGCGTGGCCAGGGGGCCCATGTTGGGACTACAGCGTTGCGTCAGCATATGCAGCGTCACCATTCGGTGGCCTGGGAAAACCGTGATAAAGATACGGCGGTTCTGCCTGCCCCAGCCCCCGCTCCATCACCCGCTCCGTTACTTGCTCCGTCCCCCGACGTCGTCAATCACCCTCTATCAGCCAGTCAAGGCTCCAACACCTCTGCTGAGGGGAGTTGTCGCTCGTTGGCATCTTCCGCTCGTTCAGATGCTCCTTCTCCTGCTACTCCTCTTCTCGGATTCCGTCAACAGTCTTTCTTGGAATCCGTTTCCAAGAGACAACAGTTTGCGAGCACGCACCCGACGGTGCAAAAGCTGAACGTCCTCCTGTCCAAGTTGCTGGTGCTGCAGTCCCTCCCTTTCCAACTGGTGGACTCAGCACCTTTCCGAAAAATTATGGCTTGTGCCGCGCCGCGGTGGAGAGTGCCACGCCGTCATTTCTTTGCCCAAAAGGCAGTGCCAGCCCTGCATTCACATGTAGAAGAGATGGTGGGCCAGTCTTTGAGCATGTCGGTCTCTGCCAAAGTGCACGGCAGCGCCGACGTGTGGAGCTGTAACTACGGTCATGGACAGTACATGTCATTTACGGCCCACTGGGTGAACGTGGTGCCGGCACAGCCGCACCAGCAACTTGGACAGGTCACGACGCTTTTGCCTCCACGTTTGCACGTCCTTGGTCCAGCAAACATGTCCGCCTCTACCACCTCTTTTTCCGCCGTGTCCTCAGCCGCCACCCCCGTGCCAAGTCCCATTACCCGACCGGCATATCACATGTGCAGGGCGCAACGGTGTCACGCTGTGCTGCACCTGGTATGCCTTGGCGAACGTAGTCACACAGGGGAGGAACTTCTGAGTGTAATGAACAGAGAAATCGACAGATGGCTGTCTCCGCGCAAACTGAAAATCGGAACCATGTTGACCGACAACGGAAAGAACATGGTGTCTGCTCTGCGTCAAGGAAGGTTGTGCCATGCGCCATGCTTGGCTCACGTGTTCAATCTGGTTGTCAAGCGGTTCCTAAAATCCACCATCCCACTGCAAGACATCCTTAAAATGTCACGTAAACTGTGCATGCATTTCAGCCATTCCTACACCGCAAAGCACACCCTCATTGAGCTGCAGCGGCAGAACGGAATTCCACAGCATCGCCTGATCTGCGACGTTGCAACAAGGTGGAATTCAACCCTACACATGTTAGACCGCCTTTACGAGCAGCGAAAGGCCATCACCGATTTCCTGATGTTACAAGCGGATAAAGGTACTCCCCTGTGTAACTTAGATGTCAGCCATTGGCAGCTCATGCGTGACACCTGCCGCTTGCTCAGGCCCTTTGAGGAGGCCACGCTATTCGTGAGTCGGCAGGACTATGGGATGAACGACGTCATTCCTCTGTTGCACGTCCTGGAACAAATGCTGTTAACAATGGCTGGTCAGGGTGCGGTAGACGTGGCGCACAGATCTCAACGCCACATGACCCCTGTGGGGGCAGGACAGGAAGAAGAGGAGGAGGTAGAGGAGGACATTTGTGCTCAGGAATTATTGAGTGAAATGGGTGGTTTTTCCACTCAGCGGACAGGATTGGAGGAGCAGGAGCATCTGGTAGAGGAGGAGGAGGAGGAGACAGAGGACCCAGACGCACCGTGGCAGTATGCTGTGGAGATGGAGGCAGGGAGTCCCTCGCATTCCTTGACACAAATGGCCCATAGCATGCTCGGTTGCTTGCGTAGCGACAGCCGAATAATAACCATCAGACAGAGGGATGACTTTTGGCTGTCCACCTTGTTGGACCCTCGCTACCGGTCCAAAATGGTGGCCTTTTTCACACCTGCTGAGAGGGAGGCCAAAATTACGTACTATAAAAACCACCTATGTGGTCAGCTGGTCTCTGCCTTTGTGCGCCAACGTCCATCCTCAGACACTGTGGGCCCTGTGCGCTCGCGTTCCGCTGGCATGGCAGCAGGGGAGGGGTGGGGTGGTAGGAGCAGTGGCAGCTCCACCAGCAGCGGCTGCCTCAGTCTGCAGTCGATGATGAGTAGCTTTCTTCACCAGCGCAGTGAGGAAACTACTAACCAGCCGCAGCAGCAGCAGCAGCAGCATCAGGTGGACCTAGAGCAGGACCTCAAACAACAGGCTTGGGCCTACTTGGACAGCACCCTGCCAACCGAGGTAGACAATCCCCTTGACTACTGGGCAACGAAACTTGACCTTTGGCCCCAACTAGCTGAATTTGCCCTTGAAAGGCTGTCATGCCCGGCCAGTAGCGTGGCATCGGAGCGCGTGTTTAGTGCGGCAGGAGGTATTGTAACTCCGCGGAGGACACGACTGTCCACCCAAAGTGTGGAGAGACTCACGTTTGTGAAAATGAATCAGGCGTGGATTAGTCTGGATTTCAAACCACCAGTTCCTGACACAACTCACTAAATCCGCCATGAATCATGCCTCAAACATGTGCCACTTTCAGGTCTCCTCACACTGCTGGTGTGTTGAATTTTTTGACATAAGGTGCTGGCAGATTACGGGCCTCCTATAGCTGCTGCCAGGCCCCTAATCTGCCATAGGCCCCTATATACCGCCTCCTCATGCTGCTGCTAGGTCCAGAGTCTCTCATGGGTCCCTGTACGGCCTCCCATTACTGCTGTCTCCATCGCCACACTCTGCCATGTGCCACTTTCAGGTCTCCTCACACTGCTGGTGTGTTGAATTTTTTGACATAGGGTGCTGGCAGATTATGGGCCTCCCATAGCTGCTACCAGGCCCCTAATCTGCCATAGGCCCTTATATACCGCCTCCTCATGCTGCTGCTAGGTCCAGAGTCTCTCATGGGTCCCTGTACGGCCTCCCATTGCTGCTGTCTCCATCGCCACACTCTGCCATGTGCCACTTTCAGGTCTCCTCACACACTGCTGGTGTGTTGAATTTTTTGACATAGGGTGCTGGCAGATTACGGGCCTCCCATTGCTGCTGCCAGGCACGTAATCTGCCATGGGCCCCCGTACCGACTCCTCATGCTGTGACGTTGCAACAAGGTGTAATTCAACACTACATATGTTAGACCGCCTTTACGAACAGCTAAAGGCCATCACAGATTTCCTGATGTTAAAAGCGGATAAAGGTACTCCCTGTGTAACTTAGATGTCAGCCATTGTCAGCTCATGCGTGACACCTGCGCTTGCTCAGGCCCTTTGAGGAGGCCACGCTATTCGTGAGTCGGCAGGACTATGGGATGAATGAGGTCAAATCGGCCATGGGCCCCCGTACCGCCTGTTCACACTGATGCTGGTCCCACAGTGTGACCTGGGTCCCTGTACGGCCTCCCATTGCTTCCACTCTGCCATGTGCCACTTTGAGGTCTCCTCACACTCCTGCGGTTTTCCATTTTGTCATAGGTTGCTGGCAGATTAGCGGCCTTCCATAGGTGCCGCCAGGCCCCATATCGGCCATGGGCCCCCGTACCTCCTGGTCACGCTGCTGCTGAGCCCACAGTGTGACCTGGGTCCCTGTACGGCCTCCCATTGCTTCCACTCTGCCATGTGCCACTTTGAGGTCTCCTTACACTCCTGCGGTTTTCCATTTTGTCATAGGTTGCTGGCAGATTAGCGGCCTTCCATAGGTGCCGCCAGGCCCCATATCGGCCATGGGCCCCCGTACCTCCTGGTCACGCTGCTGCTGAGCCCACAGTGTGACCTGGGTCCCTGTACGGCCTCCCATTGCTTCCACTCTGCCATGTGCCACTTTGAAATCTCCTCACACTCCTGCGGTTGTCCATTTTGTCATAGGTTGCTGGCAGATTAGCGGCCTTCCATAGGTGCCGCCAGGCCCGATATCGGCCATGGGCCCCCGTACCTCCTGGTCACGCTGCTGCTGGTCCCACAGTGTGACCTGGGTCCCTGTACGGCCTCCCATTGCTTCCACTCTGCCATGTGCCACTTTGAGGTCTCCTTACACTCCTGCAGTTTTCCATTTTGTCATAGGTTGCTGGCAGATTAGCGGCCTTCCATAGGTGCCGCCAGGCCCCATATCGGCCATGGGCCCCCGTACCTCCTGGTCACGCTGCTGCTGGTCCCACAGTGTGACCTGGGTCCCTGTACGGCCTCCCATTGCTTCCACTCTGCCATGTGCCACTTTGAAATCTCCTCACACTCCTGCGGTTGTCCATTTTGTCATAGGTTGCTGGCAGATTACAGGCCTTCCATTGGTGCCGCCAGGCCCCATATCGGCCATGGGCCCCCGTACCTCCTGGTCACGCTGCTGCTGAGCCCACAGTGTGACCTGGGTCCCTGTACGGCCTCCCATTGCTTCCACTCTGCCATGTGCCACTTTGAAATCTCCTCACACTCCTGCGGTTGTCCATTTTGTCATAGGTTGCTGGCAGATTACAGGCCTTCCATTGGTGCCGCCAGGCCCCATATCGGCCATGGGCCCCCGTACCTCCTGGTCACGCTGCTGCTGAGCCCACAGTGTGACTTGGGTCCCTGTACGGCCTCCCATTGCTTCCACTCTGCCATGTGCCACTTTGAGGTCTCCTTACACTCCTGCGGTTTTCCATTTTGTCATAGGTTGCTGGCAGATTAGCGGCCTTCCATAGGTGCCGCCAGGCCCCATATCGGCCATGGGCCCCCGTACCTCCTGGTCACGCTGCTGCTGAGCCCACAGTGTGACCTGGGTCCCTGTACGGCCTCCCATTGCTTCCACTCTGCCATGTGCCACTTTGAGGTCTCCTTACACTCCTGCGGTTTTCCATTTTGTCATAGGTTGCTGGCAGATTAGCGGCCTCCCATAGGTGCCGCCAGGCCCCATATCGGCCATGGGCCCCCGTACCGCCTGGTCACGCTGCTGCTGGGCCCACAGTGTGACCTGGGTCCCTGTACGGCCTCCCATTGCTTCCACTCTGCCATGTGCCACTTTGAAATCTCCTCACACTCCTGCGGTTGTCCATTTTGTCATAGGTTGCTGGCAGATTACAGGCCTTCTATTGATGCCGCCAGGCCCCATATCGGCCATGGGCCCCCGTACCGCCTGGTCACGCTGCTGCTGGTCCCACAGTGTGACCTGGGTCCCTGTACGGCCTCCCATTGCTTCCACTCTGCCATGTGCCACTTTGAAATCTCCTCACACTCCTGCGGTTGTCCATTTTGTCATAGGTTGCTGGCAGATTACAGGCCTTCTATTGATGCCGCCAGGCCCCATATCGGCCATGGGCCCCCGTACCGCCTGGTCACGCTGCTGCTGGTCCCACAGTGTGACCTGGGTCTCTGTACGGCCTCCCATTGCTTCCACTCTGCCATGTGCCACTTTGAGGTCTCCTTACACTGCTGCGGTTTTCCATTTTGTCATAGGTTGCTGGCAGATTAGCGGCCTTCCATAGGTGCCGCCAGGCCCCATATCGGCCATGGGCCCCCGTACCGCCTGGTCACGCTGCTGCTGGTCCCACAGTGTGACCTGGGTCCCTGTACGGCCTCCCATTGCTTCCACTCTGCCATGTGCCACTTTGAGGTCTCCTTACACTCCTGTGGTTTTCCATTTTGTCATAGGTTGCTGGCAGATTAGCGGCCTTCCATAGGTGCCGCCAGGCCCCATATCGGCCATGGGCCCCCGTACCTCCTGGTCACGCTGCTGCTGAGCCCACAGTGTGACCTGGGTCCCTGTACGGCCTCCCATTGCTTCCACTCTGCCATGTGCCACTTTGAGGTCTCCTTACACTCCTGCGGTTTTCCATTTTGTCATAGGTTGCTGGCAGATTAGCGGCCTCCCATAGGTGCCGCCAGGCCCCATATCGGCCATGGGCCCCCGTACTGCCTGGTCACGCTGCTGCTGGGCCCACAGTGTGACCTGGGTCCCTGTACGGCCTCCCATTGCTTCCACTCTGCCATGTGCCACTTTGATGTCTCCTTACACTCCTGTGGTTTTCCATTTTGTCATAGGTTGCTGGCAGATTAGCGGCCTTCCATAGGTGCCGCCAGGCCCCATATCGGCCATGGGCCCCCGTACCTCCTGGTCACGCTGCTGCTGAGCCCACAGTGTGACCTGGGTCCCTGTACGGCCTCCCATTGCTTCCACTCTGCCATGTGCCACTTTGAGGTCTCCTTACACTCCTGCGGTTTTCCATTTTGTCATAGGTTGCTGGCAGATTAGCGGCCTCCCATAGGTGCCGCCAGGCCCCATATCGGCCATGGGCCCCCGTACTGCCTGGTCACGCTGCTGCTGGGCCCACAGTGTGACCTGGGTCCCTGTACGGCCTCCCATTGCTTCCACTCTGCCATGTGCCACTTTGAGGTCTCCTTACACTCCTGCGGTTTTCCATTTTGTCATAGGTTGCTGGCAGATTAGCGGCCTTCCATAGGTGCCGCCAGGCCCCATATCGGCCATGGGCCCCCGTACCGCCTGGTCACGCTGCTGCTGAGCCCACAGTGTGACCTGGGTCCCTGTACGGCCTCCCATTGCTGCTGCCAGGAGGCAGCAGGGTCGCAGCTTTGTCAGTGGAGGCAAACGGCCACGGAGTAGAGCAGCAGCTCCACTGCAGCCTACCACCACAGCCAGTAGTGGTGCCGGTGTGCACGGAGGAAGTAGCAGTCAGCCAGTGAGGAGTAGCGGGTGCAAAGTTTCCTACTCGGCGGTGTGGCAAGTTTTCGTCAAGCCGCCCGAGGAAGTAAACGTAGCCTAATGTCGACTATGTGGCCAGAAAGTCAAGCGTGGCCAGGGGGCCCATGTTGGGACTACAGCGTTGCGTCAGCATATGCAGCGTCGCCATTCGGTGGCCTGTGAAAAACGTGATAAAGATACGGCGGTTCTGCCTGCCCCAGCCCAGGGTTCCATTTTGTCATAGGGTGCTGGCAGATTAGCGGCCTTCCATAGGTGCCGCCAGGCCCCATATCGGCCATGGGCCCCCGTACCTCCTGGTCACGCTGCTGCTGAGCCCACAGTGTGACCTGGGTCCCTGTACGGCCTCCCATTGCTTCCACTCTGCCATGTGCCACTTTGAGGTCTCCTTACACTCCTGCGGTTTTCCATTTTGTCATAGGTTGCTGGCAGATTAGCGGCCTCCCATAGGTGCCGCCAGGCCCCATATCGGCCATGGGCCCCCGTACCGCCTGGTCACGCTGCTGCTGGGCCCACAGTGTGACCTGGGTCCCTGTACGGCCTCCCATTGCTTCCACTCTGCCATGTGCCACTTTGAAATCTCCTCACACTCCTGCGGTTGTCCATTTTGTCATAGGTTGCTGGCAGATTACAGGCCTTCTATTGATGCCGCCAGGCCCCATATCGGCCATGGGCCCCCGTACCGCCTGGTCACGCTGCTGCTGGTCCCACAGTGTGACCTGGGTCTCTGTACGGCCTCCCATTGCTTCCACTCTGCCATGTGCCACTTTGAGGTCTCCTTACACTGCTGCGGTTTTCCATTTTGTCATAGGTTGCTGGCAGATTAGCGGCCTTCCATAGGTGCCGCCAGGCCCCATATCGGCCATGGGCCCCCGTACCGCCTGGTCACGCTGCTGCTGGTCCCACAGTGTGACCTGGGTCCCTGTACGGCCTCCCATTGCTTCCACTCTGCCATGTGCCACTTTGAGGTCTCCTTACACTCCTGTGGTTTTCCATTTTGTCATAGGTTGCTGGCAGATTAGCGGCCTTCCATAGGTGCCGCCAGGCCCCATATCGGCCATGGGCCCCCGTACCTCCTGGTCACGCTGCTGCTGAGCCCACAGTGTGACCTGGGTCCCTGTACGGCCTCCCATTGCTTCCACTCTGCCATGTGCCACTTTGAGGTCTCCTTACACTCCTGCGGTTTTCCATTTTGTCATAGGTTGCTGGCAGATTAGCGGCCTCCCATAGGTGCCGCCAGGCCCCATATCGGCCATGGGCCCCCGTACTGCCTGGTCACGCTGCTGCTGGGCCCACAGTGTGACCTGGGTCCCTGTACGGCCTCCCATTGCTTCCACTCTGCCATGTGCCACTTTGAGGTCTCCTTACACTCCTGTGGTTTTCCATTTTGTCATAGGTTGCTGGCAGATTAGCGGCCTTCCATAGGTGCCGCCAGGCCCCATATCGGCCATGGGCCCCCGTACCTCCTGGTCACGCTGCTGCTGAGCCCACAGTGTGACCTGGGTCCCTGTACGGCCTCCCATTGCTTCCACTCTGCCATGTGCCACTTTGAGGTCTCCTTACACTCCTGCGGTTTTCCATTTTGTCATAGGTTGCTGGCAGATTAGCGGCCTCCCATAGGTGCCGCCAGGCCCCATATCGGCCATGGGCCCCCGTACTGCCTGGTCACGCTGCTGCTGGGCCCACAGTGTGACCTGGGTCCCTGTACGGCCTCCCATTGCTTCCACTCTGCCATGTGCCACTTTGAGGTCTCCTTACACTCCTGCGGTTTTCCATTTTGTCATAGGTTGCTGGCAGATTAGCGGCCTTCCATAGGTGCCGCCAGGCCCCATATCGGCCATGGGCCCCCGTACCGCCTGGTCACGCTGCTGCTGGTCCCACAGTGTGACCTGGGTCCCTGTACGGCCTCCCATTGCTGCTGCCAGGAGGCAGCAGGGTCGCAGCTTTGTCAGTGGAGGCAAACGGCCACGGAGTAGAGCAGCAGCTCCACTGCAGCCTACCACCACAGCCAGTAGTGGTGCCGGTGTGCACGGAGGAAGTAGCAGTCAGCCAGTGAGGAGTAGCGGGTGCAAAGTTTCCTACTCGGCGGTGTGGCAAGTTTTCGTCAAGCCGCCCGAGGAAGTAAACGTAGCCTAATGTCGACTATGTGGCCAGAAAGTCAAGCGTGGCCAGGGGGCCCATGTTGGGACTACAGCGTTGCGTCAGCATATGCAGCGTCGCCATTCGGTGGCCTGTGAAAAACGTGATAAAGATACGGCGGTTCTGCCTGCCCCAGCCCAGGGTTCCATTTTGTCATAGGTTGCTGGCAGATTAGCGGCCTTCCATAGGTGCCGCCAGGCCCCATATCGGCCATGGGCCCCCGTACCTCCTGGTCACGCTGCTGCTGAGCCCACAGTGTGACCTGGGTCCCTGTACGGCCTCCCATTGCTTCCACTCTGCCATGTGCCACTTTGAAATCTCCTCACACTCCTGCGGTTGTCCATTTTGTCATAGGTTGCTGGCAGATTACAGGCCTTCTATTGATGCCGCCAGGCCCCATATCGGCCATGGGCCCCCGTACCGCCTGGTCACGCTGCTGCTGGTCCCACAGTGTGACCTGGGTCTCTGTACGGCCTCCCATTGCTTCCACTCTGCCATGTGCCACTTTGAAATCTCCTCACACTCCTGCGGTTTTCCATTTTGTCATAGGTTGCTGGCAGATTAGCGGCCTTCCATAGGTGCCGCCAGGCCCCATATCGGCCATGGGCCCCCGTACCTCCTGGTCACGCTGCTGCTGAGCCCACAGTGTGACCTGGGTCCCTGTACGGCCTCCCATAGCTTCCACTCTGCCATGTGCCACTTTGAAATCTCCTCACACTCCTGCGGTTGTCCATTTTGTCATAGGTTGCTGGCAGATTAGCGGCCTTCCATAGGTGCCGCCAGGCCCCATATCAGCCATGGGCCCCCGTACCGCCTGGTCACGCTGCTGCTGGGCCCACAGTGTGACCTGGGTCCCTGTACGGCCTCCCATTGCTTCCACTCTGCCATGTGCCACTTTGAAATCTCCTCACACTCCTGCGGTTGTCCATTTTGTCATAGGTTGCTGGCAGATTACAGGCCTTCTATTGATGCCGCCAGGCCCCATATCGGCCATGGGCCCCCGTACCGCCTGGTCACGCTGCTGCTGGTCCCACAGTGTGACCTGGGTGCCTGTACCGCCTCCCATTGCTCCCACTCTGCCATGTGCCACTTTGAAATCTCCTCACACTCCTGCGGTTGTCCATTTTGTCATAGGTTGCTGGCAGATTACAGGCCTTCTATTGATGCCGCCAGGCCCCATATCGGCCATGGGCCCCCGTACCGCCTGGTCACGCTGCTGCTGGTCCCACAGTGTGACCTGGGTGCCTGTACCGCCTCCCATTGCTTCCACTCTGCCATGTGCCACTTTGAGGTCTCCTTACACTCCTGCGGTTTTCCATTTTGTCATAGGTTGCTGGCAGATTAGCGGCCTTCCATAGGTGCCGCCAGGCCCCATATCGGCCATGGGCCCCCGTACCTCCTGGTCACGCTGCTGCTGAGCCCACAGTGTGACCTGGGTCCCTGTACGGCCTCCCATTGCTTCCACTCTGCCATGTGCCACTTTGAAATCTCCTCACACTCCTGCGGTTGTCCATTTTGTCATAGGTTGCTGGCAGATTACAGGCCTTCTATTGATGCCGCCAGGCCCCATATCGGCCATGGGCCCCCGTACCGCCTGGTCACGCTGCTGCTGGTCCCACAGTGTGACCTGGGTCTCTGTACAGCCTCCCATTGCTTCCACTCTGCCATGTGCCACTTTGAAATCTCCTCACACTCCTGCGGTTGTCCCTTTTGTCATAGGTTGCTGGCAGATTAGCGGCCTCCCATAGGTGCCGCCAGGCCCCATATCGGCCATGGGCCCCCGTACCGCCTGGTCACGCTGCTGCTGGGCCCACAGTGTGACCTGGGTCCCTGTACGGCCTCCCATTGCTTCCACTCTGCCATGTGCCACTTTGAAATCTCCTCACACTCCTGCGGTTGTCCATTTTGTCATAGGTTGCTGGCAGATTACAGGCCTTCTATTGATGCCGCCAGGCCCCATATCGGCCATGGGCCCCCGTACCGCCTGGTCACGCTGCTGCTGCTCCCACAGTGTGACCTGGGTCTCTGTACGGCCTCCCATTGCTTCCACTCTGCCATGTGCCACTTTGAGGTCTCCTCACACTCCTGCGGTTGTCCATTTTGTCATAGGTTGCTGGCAGATTAGCGGCCTCCCATAGGTGCCGCCAAGCCCCATATCGGCCATGGGCCCCCGTACCTCCTGGTCACGCTGCTGCTGAGCCCACAGTGTGACCTGGGTCCCTGTACGGCCTCCCATTGCTTCCACTCTGCCATGTGCCACTTTGAAATCTCCTCACACTCCTGCGGTTGTCCATTTTGTCATAGGTTGCTGGCAGATTAGCGGCCTTCCATAGGTGCCGCCAGGCCCCATATCGGCCATGGGCCCCCGTACCTCCTGGTCACGCTGCTGCTGGTCCCACAGTGTGACCTAGGTCCCTGTACGGCCTCCCATTGCTTCCACTTTGCCATGTGCCACTTTGAGGTCTCCTTACACTCCTGCGGTTTTCCATTTTGTCATAGGTTGCTGGCAGATTAGCGGCCTTCCATAGGTGCCGCCAGGCCCCATATCGACCATGGGCCCCCGTACCGCCTGGTCACGCTGCTGCTGGTCCCACAGTGTGACCTGGGTCCCTGTACGGCCTCCCATTGCTGCTGCCAGGAGGCAGCAGGGTCGCAGCTTTGTCAGTGGAGGCAAACGGCCACGGAGTAGAGCAGCAGCTCCACTGCAGCCTACCACCACAGCCAGTAGTGGTGCCGGTGTGCACGGAGGAAGTAGCAGTCAGCCAGTGAGGAGTAGCGGGTGCAAAGTTTCCTACTCGGCGGTGTGGCAAGTTTTCGTCAAGCCGCCCGAGGAAGTAAACGTAGCCTATTGTCGACTATGTGGCCAGAAAGTCAAGCGTGGCCAGGGGGCCCATGTTGGGACTACAGCGTTGCGTCAGCATATGCAGCGTCGCCATTCGGTGGCCTGTGAAAAACGTGATAAAGATACGGCGGTTCTGCCTGCCCCAGCCCAGGGTTCCATTTTGTCATAGGGTGCTGGCAGATTAGCGGCCTTCCATAGGTGCCGCCAGTCCCCATATCGGCCATGGGCCCCCGTACCTCCTGGTCACGCTGCTGCTGGTCCCACAGTGTGACCTGGGTCTCTGTACGGCCTCCCATTGCTTCCACTCTGCCATGTGCCACTTTGAAATCTCCTTACACTCCTGCGGTTTTCCATTTTGTCATAGGTTGCTGGCAGATTAGCGGCCTTCCATAGGTGCCGCCAGGCCCCATATCGGCCATGGGCCCCCGTACCTCCTGGTCACGCTGCTGCTGAGCCCACAGTGTGACCTGGGTCCCTGTACGGCCTCCCATTGCTTCCACTCTGCCATGTGCCACTTTGAAATCTCCTCACACTCCTGCGGTTGTCCATTTTGTCATAGGTTGCTGGCAGATTACAGGCCTTCCATTGGTGCCGCCAGGCCCCATATCGGCCATGGGCCCCCGTACCTCCTGGTCACGCTGCTGCTGAGCCCACAGTGTGACCTGGGTCCCTGTACGGCCTCCCATTGCTTCCACTCTGCCATGTGCCACTTTGAGGTCTCCTTACACTCCTGCGGTTTTCCATTTTGTCATAGGTTGCTGGCAGATTACAGGCCTTCCATAGGTGCCGCCAGGCCCCATATCGGCCATGGGCCCCCGTACCTCCTGGTCACGCTGCTGCTGAGCCCACAGTGTGACCTGGGTCCCTGTACGGCCTCCCATTGCTTCCACTCTGCCATGTGCCACTTTGAAATCTCCTCACACTCCTGCGGTTGTCCATTTTGTCATAGGTTGCTGGCAGATTACAGGCCTTCCATAGGTGCCACCAAGCCCCAAATCGGCCATGGGCCCCCGTACCGCCTGGTCACGCTGCTGCTGGGCCCACAGTGTGACCTGGGTCCCTGTACCGCCTCCCATTGCTCCCACTCTGCCATGTGCCACTTTCAGGTCTCCTCACGCTCCTGCTGGTTTCCATTTTGTCATAGGGTGCTGTATGGCCTCCCATTGCTGCTGCCTCCACCGCCACACTGTGCCTCCAAACACTGGTTTTGGCCCCGTGACTGGCCAAATGAGTGAAGTGTGCGGTGATTCTAAGATCGACGGCACTCATCTGCATGTCATACTGACTGACAGTATTATTTCTCTTCCCCAGCAGACTCCAAGGGCATTTAAATTAAAGGTACAGTGTTCTGCACTAATATTAAGTCTCTCTGAAGCCTAGAAACACCCTTTTTTAAGTTAAATTCACAGCGAATTTATTCGACTCGAATCGAATATTGTCCACGAATTCGCCGAATCAGTCGAATCGAATTTTTCATTTCTTCGCTCATCTCTAGTCATGAACACTAAATCCATTCCTCCACCCATACTGCTCACTGATTGGTCCAGAGTAGGGCGGGGACTGGGTGATATCAGCCTGTAATCCCCTGGTCACTTTCCTGAGCTGTGTTCCCCGTCCTGTATTCCTGGATTTCTCTCGGATAATCTTCCTTCTCTGTGCTGCAGACACAATTTATGTCTCTAGACTGGATTTATGGAGGTTCTGGGGTTCAGCTGGCAGCAAAATGTTGATTTTTCCTATAAGCATTGCATAATGTAGGCCCCCAGGACATGTGACTGGGGTCTCCTGCCTTGTGCCTGACTCTTCCAGGGGACCTTCTCTGTTATCTGCTGGCTGTGCCGGGTGGAGGGATATGTCTGTAGTGTCTCAGACCCAAGTCACTGAGTGCAGTCTCAGGAGATGGGAGGCAAGCAACCCTTTAAGGACCTTTAATTACTGAATAACAATATTATGAGTCCTGGTCCTTACACCGTGTACTCTATGTTGTACATTATTATTATTATAATACAGGATTTATATAGCGCCAATGGTTTGGTCAGCGTTTTACATTATAGTGGGAGACAATACAGCAACAATACAGTTCAATACAAGAGAGATTAGAGGGCCCTGATCCTGGGAGCTTACAATCTAGGAGGGCGGGGTGAGTGGTACAGTAGGTAGTCACTGTGGGGGATGGAGTGATTGGAAGAGTAGAGGATACCAGAATTAGCAGAGGGCGGGGTAGAAGAGAAAGGTTTTTAGTGAACGCCGAAAGGCAAGTAGAGTAGGTGATAATCTGATAGATTGGGGTAGGGAGTTCCAGAGGATGGGTGACGCCCTGGAGAAGTCCTGGAGACAAGCATGGGAGGAGGAGACAAGGGAGCTAGAGCATAGGAGGTCTTGCAAGGAGCAGAGAGTACAGTTTGGGTGATATCTAGAGATAAGTTCGGTTATAAAAATTGCGGCAGAGTTGTGGGTGGCTTTATATGTCATTGTCAGAGTTTTGAATTTTATCCGTTGGGCAACTGGGAGCCAGTGGAGGGATTGGCAGAGAGAGGTGGAGGACACTGAGTGGAGGCCAGTGGAGGGATTGGAAGAGAGGGGTGGAGGACACTGAATGGAGGCCAGTGGAGGGATTGGAAGAGAGGGGTGGAGGACACTGAATGGAGGCCAGTGGAGGGATTGGCAGAGAGGGGAGGCAGATACGGAATGGTTGGTGAGGTGGATGAGTCTGGCAGCAGTATTCATGATAGACTGGAGTGGGGGATAGCCTGCGATGAGGTAGGCCAGTGAGAAGGGAGTTACAGTAGTCGAGGCGAGATATAACAAGGGAGTGAATAAGTTGCTTTCCGAGTTAAGTGGTTTCCGAGGTTAGGATGGTGTTAGTGATTTTTATGGTGAAGTCAGGGGAGGGGGCATGGGCTGGGGGGAATACTAGGAGCTCAGTTTTGGAGAGGTTGGGTTTGAGGAAGTGGAGTGAAATCCATGCCAATATGTCACTTAGTAGGTTAGTGATGGGAGAGGAGACTGAGGGGGTGAGGTGAGGAGGAGACTGAAGGGGTGAGGTGAGGGGTAGAAAGAAAGATTTGCGTGTCATCAGCATAGAGATGGTAGTTGAAGCCATGGGAGTTTTTCAAGTGACCAAGGGAAGAGGTGTAGATAGAGAAGTGAAGGGGCCCAAGGACAGAACCTTGAGGGACCTCAACAGAAAGAGGGAGTGAGGGGGAGGTGGCAGCATTATAGGTAACACTGAAGGAGCGTTGGGATAGGTAGGAGGAGAACCAGGAGAGAGCGGAGTTGCTGAGGCCAAAAGAGTGGAGTTTTTTGAGGAGGAGGGGGTGGTCAGCCGTGTCAAAAGCTGCAGAGAGGTCGAGTAGTAGGAGTATTGAAGAGTGGCCATTGGTTTTAGCAGTTAGTAGATCATTAGTGAGGTTTAGTAGGGCAGTTTCAGTGGAGTGTAGTGAGTGAAAGCCAGACTGTAAAGGGTGAAGAAGGTTGTTGTCAGTGAGGTGGGAGCTCAGGCGATTGTAGACTAAGTGTTCTAGGAGTTTAGAGGTAAATGGCAGCAGGGAGATGGGTGTTAAGTTGTTCAGGTCGGTGGGGTCCAGGAGGTTTCTTAAGTATGGGAGTGATGTGCTTTAGAGGGGAGGGGAAGGCACCAGTAGAGAGGGAAAGATTGAAGATGTGAGTGAGGGAGCATAGGATGGAAGAAGAGGGTGACCGTAGTAGTTGTGAGGGGACAGGATCCAGGGGGCGGGTGGTGAGTTCGGCTTCTGAGAAGAGCTTTAGGACCTGTCCAGTGGTAGCGAGGTCAACAGAGGACAGTGTTCAGGGAGGTATGGTGTGAGGGATACTAAGTGGGGTGGGTGTCTGTGCAGTGGCGATGTCCCTATGAATTGCATCAATCTTGTTTTGGAAGTGGTGTGCAATCTCGTGGGCAGTGACTGGGTGGCGGTGGGGGCAGAGAAAGTAGAGAGTTAAAGGTAGAGAAGAGCCGATGAGGACTGGAAGAAAAGATATTAATAAGAAGGACAAAGTAGGCTTGTTTGGCAGTTTGAAGGGAGGAAGTGTATGTTAGAAAAGCAGGTTTATATCGGGTGAATGCTTGGTGGGAATTGGTTTTACGCTCCAGCACGATTACATTACATACTCCTGACCCCTGCACTATATACTCCATTTTATACATTACATACTCCTGACTTCTGCTCTCTATCTACCCACTGTTATATATTAACATAGGAAAACATTGAGAAGATGGCAATGAGTGATAGAGGGGGTGGGGACCCTCATCCTATAATCCCCTCATCACTGTCCCTCCTATAAAAGACAGTTCTGGTTGTTTCCTCACTCTCTGACTAAGGTCCATGAATAAAGAAATGACCTGGTAGGAGATCAGAGGAGCCATTTCCTAGTTCCCTTGAGGGTGGAATTGTAAGCTCCTCAGAGACCAAGCTGCCTGATGTGGGAGGAGTCCTGGTTTGGGGGAACCAATCAGCTTCTGTCTAGTAATCCTCTTTGTCTTTGTATTTTAGTCCATGGCCAGGAGATGAGGAAAACCTCCGAGGGTTGTCTCACTTTGTCTCCAGACTGGAAAGTAGAAGATGAGGACATCACACAGTATAGTCCAGGAGAAAACCCGGCTCCCTCCAATGTCCATCCGGCACCACCCAGTGTAGATGGACCATCAGATTCCTCGTATCCTGAGGAACCTCAGACTGTGCGGGACCGGGCCGGCCTTCCAACAGGGAGGAGCTTCTCCTGTGCTGAGTGCGGGAAGGGTTTCCATTATAAATCCAAACTTAATGTGCATAAAAGGTCTCACACGGGGGAGAAGCCATATTCCTGTTCTGAGTGCGGGAAATGTTTTTCAAGGAAGTCCAATCTTTACACCCATCAGCGAGCTCATACAGGAGAGAAGCCGTATTCCTGTCCTGAGTGCGGGAAATGTTTTTCACAGACGTCCAATCTTTATAGACATCAGCGATTTCATACAGGTGAGAAGCTGTATTGCTGTCCTGAGTGCAGGAAGGATTTCTGTTCTAAATCTAGTCTTAATGTGCATAAAAGATCTCATACGGGGGAGAAGCCGTATTCCTGTTCTGAGTGCGGAAAATGTTTTGTAGAAAAATCAAAACTTATAATACATCAGAGGTCTCATGCAGGAGAAAAGCCGCATTCCTGTTCTGAGTGCGGGAAATGTTTCCGTTCTAAATCCCTTGTTAATGTGCATAAAAGATCTCACACGGGGGAGAAGCCGTATTCCTGTCCTGAGTGCGGGAAATGTTTTTCAAAGAAGGACAATCTTTCCATACATCAGAGATCTCACACGGGGGAGAAGCCATATTCCTGTCCTGAGTGCGGGAAATGTTTTGTAGAAAAATCAAAACTTGTCAGACATCAGAGTTCTCACACGGGGGAGAAGCCATATTTTTGTCCTGAGTGTGGGAAATGTTTTTCACAGACGTACCAACTTTATAAACATCAGAGATCTCACACGGGGGAGAAGCCATTTTCCTGTCCAGAGTGCAGGAAATGTTTTTCAGACAAGTCCAGTCTTCACACCCATCAGAGATCTCACACAGGGGAGAAGCCATATTCCTGTCCTGAGTGTGGGAAATGTTTTTCACAGATGTCCAGTCTGCACACACATCAAAGATATCACACAGGGGAGAAGCCGTTTTCCTGTCCTGAGTGTGGGAAATGTTTTTCACAGAAGTCCAATCTTTACACACATCAGAGATCTCACACAGGAAAAGCCGTATTCCTTTTCTGAGTGCGGGAAATCTTTTTCAGACAAGTCTAAACTTTACAAGCATCAGAGATCTCACACGGGGGAGAAGGTACTTTCCTTAGTGAGGGAAATGTTCTTCACTGAAGTCCTGTGTTCCTGTACATCAGGGGTCCCACACAACCCTGGAGGTGTATTGGTGACCTGAGTGCGGGAAATGTCTTCTAGATGAATGTTGCTGGACATCCCAGCTCTCATGTGGGGAAGAAGCACACCCTGATATACACCTCAGATATACTCCATGGCTGATCTTCATCATGGAAGAAACAGTTCATAAGGAGATCAGAGGTCCCCAAAGACATGGATGAAGTGTGGGACCGGGTTGGCCATTGATAGTAGGAGAAGAAGAAAAATGGAGTCCTGCCCTGTGATTGGCTGAGTACATTTTGTGGTGGGAGATTTCACAAACACTTGGAGGTCTATGGAGAACAATGTTGAACGGATGTGACCAGCATTCTCCAGCTGGGAGGAGTTTTGGCCGTATTTTTTTTCTTATGATCATTGGCTCCATCTAGTGGCCATAATATCATATTGGGCTAGTTTTACTGATGGAGATATTTCAGAAAAATCACCTCATTGTGGCCACTAGATGGAGCCGGCGATCATAGGAAAACACTGTGTTACTTAACATACGGCTGGATGTTGTCACAGCTGGAGGAATGATTGTCTCATTGGTCCAATGAATGTTCTTTGTCTTTCCTTTGTCAGTTGTCTTCTGTTCACTGGTCTTCCCAGTGAATGGCTGCACAGGGAGGGGGATGTCAGGACAAGTCTGATGATTGGAGGAGAGCAGGCCTAGCTCCCAGCACAGTTAGAGAACTGACCATGCTGAGCTCTCATGCCCAGTATGGTCAGTTTTAATAGGAAATCACAGGGACTGGCAGAATCACCGGGGATCTCACACAAAGGAAGCAATACAGAGAGAAGAGGAGACATCTTCATACCAGGACATGGGACAGCCGGCACAGATCAGGAATAGGACATGTTGGAGGAACATATTCTTTGAAGGAGAAGTTCAGGCAAAGCTCTTTTGTCTGTACTTCTGTGGATCAGAGGAGTGCAGTTCATTCTGAACTCCTGTGACCCGTTTTCAGGTGAAGCCCGCTGTCAGCTGATGAACATTAGCCGGTCCAGGCTGGGAAAAGATCCTGACATCAGAGTCTGGACCAGCCGCACCCTCCCCCTCCACAGCCCAGTGAGTGTGGGGGGGGGCAGGGCAGAGAGCGGTGACTGACAGTCACCAATCTCTGATCAGAACGGCTGTGAGAACTCATGGTCAGCAATCACGTGATCGCTGAGTTCTCACACTTGGACCCGGCGGGGGATGGGTGCAGCATCCACCTAGGGGCAAGGATGATTTTACAAAGTCAATAAATAAATGCCATACTTTTCTGGCCTTTAGATGGCGCTAAGTATCATAGAAATTAGAACCATCTTATTGCCAAATGTGGTATTCTCCATTTTATCTCCATGGAAACCATTCACCCCGCTCAGCACAGAGCCTACTCCCTCTACTCCCCCCATCCCATTCACACAGAGGGAATGACAGGCACATTCACCGGGTGTATTGCTGTGCAATTGTTTTATGAACAGACTCCTAGATGATTACAGCTACTTATATAGGGCCATCAATTTACATATTTATTACCCATCAGTCCCCGCCCCCGAGGAGCCTACAGTCTAAGGTCCCTAACATTCATACATACACATACTAGGGGCCAATATAGACAGGAGCCAAATAACTTCCTAGAATTGTCTTTACTATGCAGGTACCTGGAGGAAACCTATGCAGGTACAGGGAGAACATGCAAACTCCAGCCAGGTATGGCAGTGGTTGGGATTCAAACCAACAACGTCAGTTCTTCTAGGAGGAAGTGCTAACCATTTATATGTTTCTATAAAGGTGGGAAGTATGTAGCAGTGAATAGACCTCCCAGCAATGTTATTACCAGGCTGCAGCTAGGGGGAGCTCTAATGTCACCCCAGCAGAGGGATCCCATCTAGCCCACATTAACCCTCTCACTGCCAGAGCTGTTTCTGCATTATTTTGCACACATGGGAAAATGCAGATTTTGGTCCTGAAGATGAGATAAACCCCCAAACATCTATTAGCAGAGGCCCTGGAGAATAAAGTTTTGGTAATTTTTGGGGAATTCCGGATCATCATATACTAAGCAGGATTTGGATCCCGGTGGAGAACTTTCACCCCAAGAAAAAATGAGGGTGAGGTCAGCAGAGGAGCCCATAGTAAAGGAGGAAACTCTGAAATGTTTTCTTCAGAAGGTCGGAGTTTACTGGACAAGTGAATGTAAAATACACCATCAACGCGTTTCATGGCTTCAAAGTGTCACTTCATCAGGACAGGTGTAAGAAGACGATATAAAAATAGGGAATGAAGTAACAGTCCAGTATATGGTATTATAAAGACCCGAGTCACATACAATTCATGGACAGGACTGAGATTTATAGCATTCAGGATTTGTATGATGTTAGACAAGGTGAAGAGATATATGGAGAGGATGATCAATACATGGAGAAATCAATCTATTCTATCATAGAAGGGAATCAATAGATCAATCAATGACATCAACCAATCAATAAGATCCATTTCATGGGATAGATTTATCATTCTGTGCACTGGTTATGTTGGAGGATCAAACCGTGATCACTGGATATTGGAAACATTCCTATTGATCTGATGATTGCTGGCATGGATTCCTGATTGATTATTGCTGGGAATAAAGTCCAATAAACACGCAGATTTGATGGGATTATTGATAGAAAAATCTCTTCATATTCCATGGAATAAATATGTGTAGAATAGTTTGGATTTGATGGAATAAATCTCTATAAAAAGACTTTGTGGGGTTTGTTGGCTCTTTTCTATTCCTCTCTAGGTCTGGATTTCAGGAAGAAGAAACAATTCCTCCAATTTCTAGTGGATGGTGAGGAGGGGAGAGATTTGGGGGAGTTTTGTACATACAGGAGGTAATAGAGAGAATCCGGCTAGTAATTGATGAGAGGAGATTTCACTGGAGAGTTCCATTGGAGAGAATTCAGGGCTGGGGGCACTGCTGGGGCCTGGAGGGTTCTGATTGGACCACCAGTACACGTGTTGTATTAATCTGGGGGTGTGCACTGCTGGGGTCTGGAGGGTTCTGATTGGACCACCAGTACACGTGTCATATTAATCTGGGGGTGTGCACTGCTGGGGCCTGGAGGGTTCTGATTGGACCACCAGTACATGTGTGTACTGTACAATAGTGTAGCCGAAATACTTGGTTTTTGCCGTTACTTTGTGGAACATTGTACAGCACCTGTAAAGAGCACGAATAAACACTGCACTGTGTGACACTACATCACTGGACTGGTATCTGTCCCTGAAAGTGGGCCCATCCCAGGGAGCTTTGTACCCGCTACCCATCCCCAGCCCACGATTCAGAAACATTGAACTGCAATTTCCACTGCTCTGACCAGTCTTCCAGCAACACCAAATCCTGTTCCATGTTACAGGTACCTCCAAGTTCTATATGTAGTCTCGGGGGTCCCTGTGGAAGTCCATGTGTGGACATTTCTACCTATGATAAATGACAGGCTAAACCCACCTGGAGACCTGGGGACACTGTACAGGTTCTATATGTAGTCTCGGGGGTCCCTGTGGAAGTCCATGTGTGGACATTTCTACCTATGATAAATGACAGGCTAAACCCACCTGGAGACTTTCTCCACACCTGGAGTGTGCTGAGTTCTTGGAGAACGTCTACACAGTGTTTCCAGATTGGCTTTATCACCCCAACGAGCTCGCTCCAGTTCATGGATGTCATCATTATGTTTGGAGGATCTCACCAGTCAGGAGCCTTTCCTGTCATCCTACATGTTCCCTTCTGAGGATTGTTCTATCCTTCCAAACAAATGTATGAAATCATGGATGAGTCCTCCTTCTATGTGATCTAGAAGATCTTCAATCACAATGTCTTTATGGATGAAGTGGATGGCCCAGTTTATATATTATTTATTGCTTTACAGCTTTATTCCCTCCAGGATTCATTCTTTATTTATAGAACCATTCAAGGAAGTGTTCTTACTGTGAGAGATCTCCACCACCATTCCTCTGTGACCATTACATCCTTGTCATTTATGTCTAACATCTTCATTATCAGTGGATTGATAGATATTATTATACTTTAGGATGTATTTTTGCATTTTCTTCACCAAAAGGATCAGTTTTGGTGGTATCTGTTTTATTAGCTACACATTTGTTTTTTGTGTTCTGTGTTTTAAGACTTTTCTGTAATAAAATATCTTTATTAAACATAAGAGCTATTTATTATGATTATTATTTAACTACCCTGGTAGTCCTGCAAGGTAGACATTATACAGGAATGGATATTCTGAGATGTTTCTGCAGTTCCTCTAAAATCCACAGGGTGGTGATCTCACTTATACACAAAGGAAAGTACAGACAGGAAGTGATGTTAGGTACAGACAGGAAGTGATGTCAGGTACAGACAGGATGTGATGTCAGGTACAGACAGGAAGTGATGTCAGGTACAGACAGGAAGTGATGTCAGGTACAGACAGGAAGTCATCTGAAACAAAGACAGGAAGTTCCATATGGTACGAAGCAGCAAGGAGTCGTTGGTGGAAGAGGAGGTAATAAGATGTTATTTCCTATTTACACCCAGTACAAACCCATCATGTCTGTCCTCTTCCTCCATAGTCACGTCCGTCCTCTTCCTCCATAGTCACGTCCGTCCTCTTCCTCCATAGTCACGTCCGTCCTCTTCCTCCATAGTCTCGTTCGTCCTCTTCCTCCATAGTCATGTCCGTCCTCTTCCTCCATAGTCATGTCTGTCCTCTTCCTCCATAGTCATGTCCATCCTCTTCCTCCATAGTCACTGTGACATCTTTTATCTCCAGCAGATGATGATACACACATACATAGTGTGGGAACCCAGATTAACCCCTTCAGGGTCAGAACATTCCCCCACTTCCAGAGCCGGAACATTCTCCTCATTGTGGAGATAAATTCTAGTAATATGGTCCTCTAAGGGTTATGATGGATGAAGGGGAGCTGAGGGGTCTCTTTTGGGGTACAGAGGATGGAGGACTTTGGGGCCCCTTGGAGGGTAGTGGAGTTCAAGTTCTCTGAAGGGGGTAGAGTAGCTGAAGGACTTTGGGTCCTTGATAGGAGATCTCTGAGAGAAGAGGAGGAGGCTCAGGGAGTTGCTGAGTTAGGGAGGGGGCTGTTGGTCTATGATGGTCCTCCTACCTGAATTTACTTTCAGTCCTCCTTACAGAACTCCAGCCAAGAAAAGAACGCAACCTTCACCTTCTTACCATCTCACTGGTCAAATAATATTGTCCAAGTGGAATGAAGGACAGTTCTTCACCCCTTGGTGGGCACTTGTTTCTAAAGGAGGTCTGTATGCTCAGCATAGACTAAAAGGTGGTCAGGGGTCAGTGCTATACATCTTCCGGAGACAGTCCCATACCTTCCCATGACACAGGCTCTGGCAGTGCCCGGTGCTGGAATTCAGAGCCCCAGGAACCCACCACCACTCTGTACAATGTCCTGGATATTACAGTATATTTGGCAACCAAAGGTCTTCCCCATGTTGTCCCCCTCCTACCCACACTGAGCTGCTATTGGAGGGAGGAGAACAGAGTCCTCCCCCAAAGCTCTCTCTGCTCTACCAGCAGCATCCTCCTGCAATCCAATCCCTTCTCTTAATGAAGAGAGTGACAGTGACATCACTCCTGTCAGTCAGCAGGCTAACGGAGATTGGAGCCTTGCAGCCGGATATCGGGCAATTGTCCTGATTATCCAGCAACTCCAATCAAAAGTCATCAAGTTCCCCTTCCTGGACCTCATGATGAGCCGACATTGACCTCACAGCACGGCCTCAGAGCAAACAAGTCATAGGAAGGATCGTATTTATCATTCCTTGTCTGCAGATCTAAAACTCATCAAAACCAGTTCAGGGACCAAACAAAACCAACAGAGAAAAGGGGATTTCTGATCCAGCAAGCCGAGGACCCAGGACCTTGAAAATGTACTAAATGTTTAGCAGTCCCAGCGATGTGGAAATTTTTCAAAAAACTATTTGTCCAAGGGACTAAATCGGGGTCCCAAACTACTTGTCCCTCATGACAATCTACTGGTCCTGATAAAAATAATAATTGAACCCAAACCATATTTAAATCCGGTGTTTATTGTTCTATTACTGAATGAGACGTTTTATCACTAAGGACTGTCAATGGATGGATGTCCCTTTATAGCATGAAATGACTTTGCCAGGGTGGAGAATATGAAGGTTGATGCACATGGAAGCACTTGGGTGCTCAGTACAAGCACATCCTCTCTGAGGATTGCAGTGATCTACCGACCTCCTGGACCCGTGTCCCGCTTTCTCGATGACTTTGCCACCAGGCTACCCTACTTTCTCTCCTCTGAGCTACCCACTATCATCCTCAGAGACTTCATCATCCCTTTTAACGTCAATTTGAACTAGCGCAGTGCATACGGTCCTCCACTCACTCTGACGGGAATACCTTAGACCTTGTCTTCTCTCACCAGTACTCCCTATAACCTCTCAAACACCCCATTTCCCCTCTCTGATCACAATCTCATCACCTTCACAGTCTCCTCTCCTCTAACACCTACCCCACTAAACAGCAGACAATTACCAGCAGAAATCTCTGAAACCTAAACCTGGCTCCTTTCCACTCCGCAACTGACCTACTCTACGACAGCATCAATCCCCTTTCCTGCCCTGACCTGGCCACTGCTGTCTACAACAACTCTCTTTCATCCGCTCTAGACTTACTTTCTCCCCTAACAACACGAAGCATCAGGCCCCGACCATTACAACCTTGGCAGACTGACACACCCGAAATCCCAAACGACATAGTCGTGCGCTGGAGCGATTATGGTGTAAAACCAAATCCCACCAAGCGTTCACCCGATATAAATCTGCCTTCCTAACATACACTTCCTCCATTCACACTGCCAAACAGGCTTACTTTGTCACCCTCATTAATACCTTCTCTTCGAGTCCTCGTCGGCTCTTCACTAACCTTTAACTCTCTACTTTCTCCACCCCCACTGCCACCCAGTGCCTCACTCACTGCCCATGAGATTGCACACCACTTCCAAAACAAGAAGCCCGTCTCACCACCTGCCCCCTGGACCCTGTCCTCTCACAACTTCTTTGGTCACCCTCTTCTTCCATCCTATGCTCCCTCACTCACATCTTCAATCTTTCCCTCTCTACTGGTGCCTTCCCCTCCCCTATAAAGCATGCACACATCACTCCCATACTTAACAAGCCCTCCCTGGACCCCACCAACCTGAACAACTTAAGACCCATCTCCCTGATGCCATTTACCTCTAAACTCCTAGAACGCTTAGTCTACAATCACCTGAGCTCCCACCTCACTGACAACAAACTTCTTGACCCTTTACAGTCTGGCTTTTGCCCCCTACACTCCACCGAAACTGCCCTACTAAAGCTCTAACGACCTACTAACTGCAAAAACCACCGGCCACTATTCAATACTCCTACTACTCGACCTCTCCGTGGCTTTTGACATGGTTGACCATCCCCTCCTCAAAAAAAACTACACCCTTTTGGCCTCAGCAACTCCGCTCTCTCCTGGTTCTCCTCCTACCTATCGCAGCGCTCCTTCAGTGTTACCTATAACACTGCCACCTCTTCCTCACTCCCTCTCTCTGTAGTGGTCCCTCCATGTTCTGTCCTTGGACCCCTTCTCTTCTCCATCTACACCTCCTCCCTTGGTCATTTGATAAACTCCCATGGCTTCAATTACCTTCTCTATGCTGATGACACACATTTATCTCTCTACCCCTCACCTCATCCCTTCAGTCTCCTCCTCACCTCACCCCTTCAGTCTCCTCCTCACCTCACCCCTTCAGTCTCCTCCTCCCCTCACCCCTTCAGTCTCCTCCTCACCTCACCCCTTCAGTCTCCTCCTCACCTCACCCCTTCAGTCTCCTCCTCACCTCACCCCTTCAGTCTCCTCTTCACCTCACCCCTTCAGTCTCCTCCTCACCTCACCCCTTTAGTCTCCTCCTCACCCCTTCAGTCTCCTCTCGCATTACTAACCTACTAAGTGACATATCGGCATGGATGTCACTCCACTTCCTCAAACTCAATCTTTCCAAAACTGAGCTCTTAGTATTCCCCCCAGCCCGTGCCCCCTCCTCTGACTTCTCCATCAAGATCAATAATACACCCATCAGTCCCTCCCCTCATGCCAGGGTACTAGGTGTAATCCTAGACTCCCATCTGTCCTTTCACCCCCAAATCCAATCACTGTCCAAATCTTGTAGACTTCACCTCCGCAACATCTCCAAGATACGGCCGTTCCTAACCTCAGAAACCACTAAGCAACTTATTCCCTCCCTTGTTATATCTCACCTTGACTATTGTAACTCCCTCCTCATTGGCCGACCTCATCGCAGGCTATCCCCTCTTCAGTCTATCATGAACGCTGCTGCCAGACTCATCCACCTTAATAACCGTTCTGTATCTGCCACCCCTCTCTGCCAATCCCTCCACTGGCCTCCACTCAGTGTCCTCCACCCCTCTCTGCTAATCCCTCCACTGGCCTCCACTTAGTGTCCTCCACCCCCCTCTGCCAATCCCTCTACTGGCCTGCATTCAGTGTCCTCCACCCCTCTCTGTCAATCCCTCCACTGGCCTCCATTCAGTGTCCTCCACCCCCCTCTGCCAATCCCTCCACTGGCCTCCACTTAGTGTCCTCCACCCCTCTCTGCCAATCCCTCCACTGGCCTCCACTCAGTGTCCTCCACCCCTCTCTGCCAATCTCTCCACTGGCCTCCACTTAGTGTCCTCCACCCTTCTCTGCCAATCCCTCCACTGGCCTCCACTCAGTGTCCTCCACCCCTCTCTGCCAATCCCTCCACTGGCCTCCATTCAGTGTCCTCCACCCCTCTCTGCCAATCCCTCCACTGGTCTCCATTCAGTGTCCTCCACCCCTCTCTGCCAATCCCTTCACTGACCTCCACTCAGTGTCCTCCACCCCTCTCTGCCAATCCCTCCACTGGCTTCCACTTAGTGTCCTCCACCCCTCTCTGCCAATCCCTCTACTGGCCTGCATTCAGTGTCCTCCACCCCTCTCTGCCAATCCCTCCACTGGCTTCCACTTAGTGTCCTCCACCCCCCTCTGCCAATCCCTCTACTGGCCTCCACTCAGTGTCCTCCACCCCTCTCTGCCAATCCCTCCACTGGTCTCCATTCAGTGTCCTCCACCCCTCTCTGCCAATCCCTTCACTGACCTCCACTTAGTGTCCTCCACCCCTCTCTGCCAATCCCTCCACTGGCCTCCATTCAGTGTCCTCCACCCCTCTCTGCCAATCTCTCCACTGGCCTGCATTTAGTGTCCTCCACCCCTCTCTGCCAATCCCTCCACTGGCCTCTACTCAGTGTCCTCCACCCCTCTCTGCCAATCCCTCCACTGGCCTCTACTCAGTGTCCTCCACCCCTCTCTGCCAATCCCTCCACTTGCTTCCTGTTGCCCAACGGATAAAATTCAAAACTCTGACAATGACATATAAAGCCGTCCACAACTCCGCCCCAATTTACATAACTGATCCTATCTCTAAATATCACCCAAACTTTACACTCCGCTCTTTGCAAGACCTCCTACTCTCTAGCTCCCTTGTCTCCTCCTCCCATGCTCATCTCCAGGACTTCTCCAGAGCTTCCCCCATCCTCTGAAACTCCCTACCCCAATCTATCAGACTATCACCTGCTCTACTTGCCTTTCGGCGTTCACTGAAAATCTCTCTCTTCAGGGAAGCCTATCGCGCCCTCTGCTAATTTTGGAATCCTCTACTCTTCCAACCACTCCATCCCCCACAATCACTACCTACTTTACTACTTACCCCGCCCTCCTAGATTGTAAGCTCCCAGGATCAGGCCCTCCTATCCCTCTTGTATTGATCTGTATTGTTGCTGTATTGTTTCCCATTCTATTGTAAAGTGCTGAGCAAACTGTTGGCGCCATAAATCCTGTATAATAATAATAATAATAATGCTGAGCAGACAAATCAAGCTCCAGTGTCCTCCAGGATTGGATCATTTTGTTTTCTGTTCAGCCCACTGATTGGATGAACAATATGAGTAATGTATGGACTGCCTTAATGAGCCGACCTTAAAGAAGGATTTCATTCCAACCAGCAACTGTTGGGACAATGAACATCTTAGTCAGGTCTACATACAACATAATGTATAGAGTGCAGGGGCCAGGAGTAAGTACAAACACAACATATAGAGTGCAGGGGCCAGGAGTAAGTACAAACACAACATAGAGAGTGCAGGGGCCAGGAGTAAGTACAAACACAACATAGAGAGTGCAGGGGCCAGGAGTAAGTACAAACACAACATATAGAGTGCAGGGGCCAGGAGTAAGTACAAACACAACATAGAGAGTGCAGGGGCCAGGAGTAAGTACAAACACAACATAGAGAGTGCAGGGGCCAGGAGTAAGTACAAACACAACATATAGAGTGCAGGGGCCAGGAGTAAGTACAAAACACAACATACAGAGTGCAGGGGCCAGGAGTAAGTACAAACACAACATATAGAGTGCAGGGGCCAGGAGTAAGTACAAACACAACATAGAGAGTGCAGGGGCCAGGAGTAAGTACAAACACAACATAGAGAGTGCAGGGGCCAGGAGTAAGTACAGAAACACAACATAGAGAGTGCAGGGGCCAGGAGTAAGTACAAACACAACATAGAGAGTGCAGGGGCCAGGAGTAAGTACAAAGACACAACATATAGAGTGCAGGGGCCAGGAGTAAGTACAAACACAACATATAGAGTGCAGGGGCCAGGAGTAAGTACAAACACAACATAGAGAGTTCAGGGGCCAGGAGTAAGTACAAACACACAACATATAGAGTGCAGGGGCCAGGAGTAAGTACAAACACACAACATATAGAGTGCAGGGGCCAGGAGTAAGTACAAACACAACATAGAGAGTGCAGGGGCCAGGAGTAAGTACAAAACACAACATAGAGAGTGCAGGGGCCAGGAGTAAGTACAAACACAACATAGAGAGTGCAGGGGCCAGGAGTAAGTACAAAACACAACATATAGAGTGCAGGGGCCAGGAGTAAGTACAAACACAACATAGAGAGTGCAGGGGCCAGGAGTAAGTACAAAGACACAACATATAGAGTGCAGGGGCCAGGAGTAAGTACAAACACAACATAGAGAGTGCAGGGGCCAGGAGTAAGTACAAAGACACAACATATAGAGTGCAGGGGCCAGAAGTAAGTACAAAAACACAACATAGAGAGTGCAGGGGCCAGGAGTAAGTACAAAGACACAACATATAGAGTGCAGGGGCCAGGAGTAAGTACAAAACACAACATATAGAGTGCAGGGGCCAGGAGTAAGTACAAACACAACATATAGAGTGCAGGGGCCAGGAGTAAGTACATAACACAACATAGAGAGTGCAGCAGTCAGGATGAGCACCATGTTCACATAAGAGTCCCCCCTTCCATCAAAGTCCCCATCTTTACCTCCTTACATCAGTGTACAGCAGAGTGCCCCCCCTTACGTCAGTGTCCAGCGGAGTCCCCCCCCCTTACGTCAGTGTCGAGCGGAGTCCCCCCCTTACGTCAGTGTCGAACGGAGTCCCCCCCTTACGTCAGTGTCGAGCGGAGTCCCCCCCTTACGTCAGTGTCGAGCGGAGTCCCCCCCTTACGTCAGTGTCGAGCGGATTCCCCCCCTTACGTCAGTGTCGAGCGGATTCCCCCCCTTACGTCAGTGTCGAGCGGAGTCCCCCCTTACGTCAGTGTCGAGCGGAGTCCCCCCCTTACGTCAGTGTCGAGCGGAGTCCCCCCCTTACGTCAGTGTCCAGCGGAGTCCCTCCTTACGTCAGTGTCCAGCGGAGTCCCCCCTTACGTCAGTGTCCAGCAGAGTCCCCCCCTTATGTCAGTGTCCAGCGGAGTCCCCCCCCTTACGTCAGAGCTCAGTGGAGTCCACCCCCCTTACGTCAGAGCTCAGCTGAGTCCACCTCCCTTACGTAAGAGCTCAGCTGAGTCCACCCCCCTTACGTCAGAGCTCAGCAGAGTCCGCCACCCCCCTTACTTCAGAGCTCAGCAGAGTCCCCTCCTTACGTCAGAGCTCAGAAGATTCCCTCTTACGTCAGAGCTCAGTGGAGTGCCCCCCTTACTTCAGGGCTCAGCAGAGTCCCCCCCTTACATCAGAGCTCAGCGGAGTCCCCCCCCCTTACATCAGAGCTCAGCGGAGTCCCCCCCTTACATCAGAGCTCAGCGGAGTCCCCCCCTTTACATCAGAGCTCAGCGGAGTCCCCCCCTTACATCAGAGCTCAGCGGAGTCCCCCCCTTACGTCAGAGCTCAGCGGAGTCCCCCCCTTACGTCAGAGCTCAGCAGAGTCCCCCCTTACATCAGAGCTCAGCTGCTAACTGGACATGGAATAGTGAAGTGTGAAGCTGCTGGAAGAACAGGGAGGGGGGAGGTAGATAAGGAGAGAAGGGAAGGAGGTGGGGAAAGCTCCATGGTAGAGCAGAGATCGCTCACCCCCAGGCTGCTCTCTGCAGACTCAGACATCCCCAATTCTACAACCGGATGGATCTTCAAATATCCCGCCCACAGGGCAGTCACAGAGCAGAGGGGCGGGAAGAGGCGGAGCAAAACAGAATCTTACTCCTTCCCCGTCTATGCGGGGAGGGAGGGGGGAAATGTGCTGTCTGAACAAGTGTCACAGACACTGAGCATGCCCAGCTGCAGCCCGCCCCCCCCGGAGTCTACCAATCACTTTCTTAAGTAACCCTGCTGCTTGCCTGCAACAGGGATAAATGTAAGAAAACAACCTGCATTGCGCCCGGAACTACATGTCCCGAGAGTTGGGAGATAGGATTTGTAACTCCCTGAGTCCAGACTAAATGTCTTCCCATGGGGGGAGTAATTCTTCAATGTCCAGCAACCCTCCTATTCCCCCCTCACATCCACATCCTATTATTGTGTGACCAATACCATCCAAATCATTCTTACTTTCATTTCCCAAAGTTATCCGTCTACAAGGAGACCTGTATAGATCACATGATGGCACCAATGAGGATGGAGGAGGACCGGAGTCACATGACTGAGAAGATACTAAACCTCACCCTGGAGATCATCTACCTGTTGACCGGAGAGGTGAGGGGGATTCTGGGAGGTCACATGACATCACTCATCTCTATTAATAAAACACAGACCTGACCGGAGAGGTGAGGAGGATTCTGGGAGGTCACATGACATCACTCTCATCTCTATTAATAAAACACAGACCTGACTGGAGAGGTGAGGAGGATTCTGGGAGGTCACATGACATCACTCTTATCTCTATTAATAACACACAGACCTGACCGGAGAGGTGAGGAGGATTCTGGGAGGTCACATGACATCACTCTCATCTCTATTAATAACACACAGACCTGACCGGAGAGGTGAGGAGGATTCTGGGAGGTCACATGACATCACTCTTATGTCCATTAATAAAACACAGACCTGACCGGAGAGGTGAGGAGGATTCTGGGAGGTCACATGACATCACTCTCATCTCTATTAATAACACACAGACCTGACCGGAGAGGTGAGGAGGATTCTGGGAGGTCACATGACATCACTCTTATGTCCATTAATAAAACACAGACCTGACCGGAGAGGTGAGGAGGATTCTGGGAGGTCACATGACATCACTCTTATCTCTGTTAATAAAACACAGACCTGACCGGAGAGGTGAGGAGGATTCTGGGAGGTCACATGACATCACTCTTATCTCTGTTAATAAAACACAGACCTGACCGGAGAGGTGAGGAGGATTCTGGGATTCTAACATGATATTCCTATTGGTTCTTCAAAACAGAGATTTCCTCTTCTGAAGTCAGGTGATCATATGACCATCACAGTGCCTCCATGTGACTCCCTAAAGCCTGAGAGACACAACATGCAGAAGATTCTAGAAGTCACCAAGAAGATGATGGAGCTGCTGACAGGAGAGGTGAGCGGTGCCGGGAATTCTGGGACATTCTCCAGTAACAGACAAGGGATGTGTCTGGATGGTGACTGTATCATTGTGTGTGTCAGGTTCCTATAAGGTGTCAGGGTGTCACTGTCTATTTCTCCATGGAGGAGTGGGAGTATTTAGAAGGACACAAGGATCTCTACAAGGACGTCATGATGGACAATCAGCCGCCCCTCACATCACCGGGTAAGAGGAGACTTTATTGTAAAGGAGAGAGCAGTACGGAGGATCCACCTAGATCCCCCATCATCTGATAAACACATAGAAACAATGGATTCAGTCAGTGTGTGTGTTTCCTACAGATGGATCCAGTCATGGGAACCCACCAGAGAGATGTCCCCGTCCTCTGTATTCCCGGGATTCCACACAGGAAGGTCACACCATCCCTCACCATCATCAGGTAGATGATGACAATTATTGGTAGTTGTGATTTATACACAGCATGTTTGTTACAATGAATGTTTTATTATATCTTTCAGAGTGGAATCCTCGGGGATGAGAATATTGATGTTAAAGAAGAGTATAAAGAGGAGGATGAGGAGTATGGAGTGATGGAGGAGTTTTCAGAAGGACACAAGGATATGATGGAGCCACCTAATACCAGGAACCCACCAGAGAGATGTCCCCGTCCTCTGTATTCCCGGGATTCCACACAGGAAGGTCACACCATCCCTCACCATCATCAGGTAGATGAGGAACAATCACTGATAGTATCATTAGGATCTGTACATTATCTGCATTGTTACCATTGATGTCATTTTATTATATATTCAGAGTGGAAACCTGAGAGATCCTAAAGTTGAGGTCAAAGAAGAGATAAAAGAGGAGGAGGATGAGGATGGGGGGATGGAGGAGTCAGAAATTCAAGAAGGACACAAAGATCTGTACCAGGACACCATGGTGGAGTCATCCAGCTACAGGAACCCACCAGAGAGATATCCCCATCCTCTGTATTCCTGGGATTCCACACAGGAAGGTCACACCATCCCTCATCATTACAAGGTTGGTGGGGGGGAGGTTATAAAAAATAGACTCATGGAGACAATGTGTGGATTTTGTGTGTGATGTCACAATCATAAATCTTACATTTTACAGATGATATTTTCTGTCATTTCCTTGATTTAGAGTGGAGATCCAATCGATATAGAATTTGAGGTGAAAGCAGAAGAAGAAGAGGCGTATGTGAGGGATGATCAGCAGTCTATGGAGGAGGATGGAATAACGGGGACATTTATAGAGGAGGACACTCCTACAGAGATCAGCACAGGTGGGTCATGAACACTAAATCCATTCCTCCACCCATACTGCTCACTGATTGGTCCAGAGTAGGGCGGGGACTGGGTGATATCAGCCTGTAATCCCCTGGTCACTTTCCTGAGCTGTGTTCCCCGTCCTGTATTCCTGGATTTCTCTCGGATAATCTTCCTTCTCTGTGCTGCAGACACAATTTATGTATCTAGACTGGATTTATGGAGGTTCTGGGGTTCAGCTGGCAGCAAAATGTTGATGTTCACAATAGGTGTGATTGACCTGTATTGGGTCTTCTACCCCTTATCCTGGGGCTAACAGGATTTCTGACAGAACATTTCTCCCAGGGTTCCTTGCTCTGTGGTCTGCTGGCTGTGCCGGGTGGAGGGATATGTCTGTAGTGTCTCAGACACAAGTCACTGAGTGCAGTCTCAGGAGATGGGAGGCAGCGGTGTGGGATCTCTGCAACTTGTCTACAGGAAACATTTAATATTCCACTGATTACTGAATACAATATTATGCGTCCTGACCCTTATACTGTATAATTTATATTGTACATTACATACTCCTGACCCCTGCACTATATACTCTACGATATACATTCCATAGTCCTGACTAATATGGATTCTCTTTTGTTCCCCCCATTTCCTCCCAGCTGGACATTTTATATCGGATGATGTGATTGGAGCACAGACTTTTACATGGTGATAATAATGTGATAACATCCTCCAACTTTGGACCCTTAAACAGAAAGTGATAATGAGGGGGGAGCCAATACCCCAATGATGGTGGTCTTCAGGATCAGTTCAGTCTTCATCTTGGTTGTTCTCCCCCCATCCTCACTCTCTGACCTCTGGTGGGGCTCAGCCCCGCTGTTCTTCATGACTAAATCATGGAGTAAATTAGGAAGTGCAGTACTTCTTGTGTTGGGAAGATGGCGATGAGTGATAGAGGGGGTGGGGACCCTCGTCCTGTAATCCCCTCATCACTGTCCCTCCTATAAAAGACAGTTCTGGTTGTTTCCTCACTCTCTGACTAAGGTACATGAATAAAGAAATGACCTGGTAGGAGATCAGAGGAGCCATTTCCTAGTTCCCTTGAGGGTGTAATTGTAAGCTCCTCAGAGACCAAGCTGCCTGATGTGGGCGGAGTCCTGGTTTGGGGGAACCAATCAGCTCCTGTCTAGTAATCCTCTTTGTCTTTGTATTTTAGTCCATGGCCGGGAGATGAGGAAAACCTCCGAGGATTGTCTCACTTTGTCTCTAGACTGGAAAGTAGAAGATGAGGACATCACACAGTATAGTCCAGGAGAAAACCCGGCTCCCTCCAATGTCCATCCGGCACCACCCAGTGTAGATGGACCATCGGATTCCTCGTATCCTGAGGAACCTCAGACTGTGCGGGACCGGGCTGACTTTCTAACAGGGAAGAGGTTCTCCTGTACTGAGTGTGGGAAGAGGTTCTGTTCTAAATCTGGTCTTAATGTGCATGAAAGATCTCACACGGGGGAGAAGCCATATTCCTGTCCTGATTGCGGGAAATGTTTTTCAGTGAAGTCCCATCTTTACAGACATCAGAGATCTCACACAGGTGAGAAGCCATATTCCTGTCCTGAGTGCGGGAAATGTTTTTCACAGAAGTCCCATCTTTACAAACATCATAGTTTGCACACGGGTGAGAAGCCGTATTCCTGTCCTGAGTGCGGGAAATGTTTTTCAGCGAAGTCCAGTTTTTCTAGACATCAGAGATCTCACAAGGGTGAGAAGCCGCATTCCTGTCCTGAGTGCGGGAAATGTTTTGTAGAAAAATCAAAACTTGTCAAACATCTGAGGTCTCATGCAGGTGAAAATCTGTTTTCCTGTTCTTTCCAGCCATCAGAGATTTCACACTGGGGAGAAGCTACTTTTCTGTCCTGAGTGAGGGAAATATTCCTCACTGAAGTCCTGTCTTCCTGTACATTAGTGGTCCCACACAACCCTGGTGGTGTATTAGTGCCTTGAGTGTGGGAAATGTCTTCTAGACAGGGAAATATCTTCCTCACATGAGAGCTGGGACATCCCAGCTCTCATGTGGGGAAGAAACACACCCTGATATACACCTCAGATATACACCATAACTGATCTCCATCATGGAAGAAGCAGTAGACCAGGAGATCAGAGGCCCCCAGAGACATGGATGAAGTGGTGGAAGAAGCAGTAGACCTGGAGATCAGAGGCCCCCAGAGACATGGATGAAGTGGTGGAAGTAGCAGGAGATCAGAGGTCCCCAGACACATGTATGAAGTAGTGGAAGAAGCAGTAGACCAGGAGATTAGAGGTCCCCAGAGACATGGATGAAGGGTTGGAAGAAGCAGTAGACCAGGCGATCAGAGGCCCCCACAGACTTGGATGAAGTGGTGGAAGAACCAGTAGACCAGGCGATCAGAGGCCCCCACAGACTTGGATGAAGTGGTGGAAGAACCAGTAGACCAGGAGATCAGAGGCCCCCCAGAGACATGGATGAAGTGGTGGAAGAAGCAGTAGACAAGGAGATCAGAGGCCCCCAGAGACATGGATGAAGTGGTGGAAGAAGCAGTAGACCAGGAGATCAGAGGCCCCCCCATAGACATGGATGAAGTGATGGAAGAACCAGGAGATCAGAGGCCCCCCATAGACATGGATGAAGTGATGGAAGAACCAGGAGATCGGAGGCCCCCCATAGACATGGATGAAGTGGTGGAAGAAGCAGTAGACCAGGAGATCAGAGGCCCCCAGAGACATGGAGGAAGTGGTGGAAGAAGCATTAGACCAGGAGATCAGAGGCCCCCCATAGACATGGATGAAGTGATGGAAGAACCAGGAGATCAGAGGTCCCCAGAGACATGGAAGAAGCAGTAGACCAGGAGATCAGAGGCCCCCAGAGACATGGAGGAAGTGGTGGAAGAAGCAGTAGACCAGGAGATCAGAGGCCCCCCCATAGACACGGATGAAGTGATGGAAGAACCAGGAGATCAGAGGCCCCCCATAGACATGGATGAAGTGGTGGAAGAAGCAGTAGACCAGGAGATCAGAGGTTCCCAGACACATGGATGAAGTGGTCACAATACGATGGAAATCTCTTATGTTTCACCACAAATTGAAATTTAATAAAGCAAACGTGAAGCCAAAAACTGAATTGTGTGGTTCTCTGATGACGAGGGAAATGACAGATGTGTATGTCACCAACACTTCTTCATGATGAAGCACACAGCACTTCAGGGTACAACTCTGTGGGGCTTCCCAGAATCCTATGACCCCCAATTCAGAGAGGCCACCCAGCACTTGTCTATCAATCCGAGATCTCCAGCTTTCCTCCAACCCCCATGTGAGACGATGGCAGTGCTGCATCCCATCAGATCGCTGTGCAGATAGACTCAGTGTGACATAGTAGAATGACAAAGGAAAAGACGCTCTCCATGGTGTCATCCCGATAAAACATCCGCTCACCTCCCCCTATAGAAGAAATACTGCTACAGGGTGGCAGGGCTGCACTAAATCAGCTATATATACGTGGTGTTGTAGTTCCGGGTTGGAGGCACACGCTCTACCTGCGCCGCCATTCATGGCCTTGGCTGCCAATGACCGGGTCCCCAACGGTGATTACTCTCCGGCATCCGGTGATCATTGAGTATCTCCAATGGAGGAGAGACCTGTGTATAAACAACACACATCTCTACCTTGTCAGCTCCCGCACACTGCTTTGTATGGCTCTGCATAGCAGCATGCGTACAGTGAAACACAGCACACATTTAACCCTTTGATGGGCCCTCATGTTAACCCCTTCCTGCCCAGTGTAATTAGTACAATGTCAATGCTTTTTATTAGTACTGATCACTGTATTGGTGCCACTGGGGATGTCAGTGACACCAAGTCATTTCCCCCCCCCCCAGTGTAAGAATGCCGGCTGCAGTCCTGCTATAAGTCGCTGATCGCCGCCATTACTAGGATGAAAAAAATTCCAGTATCTATACCGCCATTTGTAAACTATTTGTATAACTTTCATGTAAGCCAATTAATTTACACAGATTGGGATTTTTTAGCAAAGACACGGAGCAGAATACATTTTGGCTGAAATTTATGATGAAATTTGTTTTTTTTTATTGGACATGTTTAATAGCAAAAAGTTCAAAATATTGTTTTTTTCTCAAAATTGTTGGCCTTTTTTGTTTATAGCACAAAAAATAAAACACACACACGTGATCAAATACCACCGAAAGAAAGATCCAATTGTGGGCAAAAAAGGATGTAAATTTCATTTGGGTGTGGCTTTGCATGACCGCGCAACTGCCAGTGAAAGTAACGCAGTGCCGTATTGCAAGAAAATGGCCTGGTCAGGAAGGGGGGGGGGGTAAATCCTCCAGAGGGATTAATGTAAATGGCCTGGTCAGGAAGTGGGGGGGTAAATCCTCTGGAGGGGGAGGGGTGAATGTCGAAAATGGCCTGATCAGAAAGGGGGGTAAATCCTCCGGAGGGGTTAATGTAGTAAATGGCCTGGCCAGGTAGGGGGGGTAAATCGTCTGGAAGGGGAGGGGTTAATATGGTAAATGACCTGGTCAGGAATGGTGGGGTAAATTCTCTGGAGGGGGAAGGGTTAATATGGTAAATGGCCTGGTCAGGAATGGGGGGTAAATCCTCTGGAGAGGGAGGGGTTAATGTGGTAAATGGCCTGGTCAGGAAGGGGGGTAAATCCTCTGGAGGGAAGGGGTTAATGTGGTAAATGGCCTGGTCTAGATGGGGGGGGGTAAATCCTCCAGAGAGGGAGGGGTTAATGTGGTAAATGGCCTGGTCTGGATGATGGGGTAAATCCTCCGGAGGGGGAGGGGTTAATGTGGTTTCCTATTAAATTATTAATAATTATTTATAATTTATAAATTTTTTATTTTTAAATTATTATTTATAAATTTTAAATAGTATAATAGGAAATCTATTATTAATAAATTATTAATGTGACTAAATTGTGGTAAATGGCCTGGTCAGGAAGGGGGGGGGGTAAATCCTCTGGAGGGGGAGGGGTTAATGTGGTAAATGGCCTGGTCAGGAAGTGGGGGGGTAAATCCTCTGGAGGGGGAGGGGTAAATGTGGTAAATGGCCTGGTCAGGAAGGGGGGGGGTAAATCCTCTGGAGGGGGAGGGGTTAATATGGTAAATGGGCTGGTCAGGAAGGCGGGGGTAAATCCTCAAGAGGGGGAGGGGTTAATGTTATAAATGGTCTTACAATGAAAGATAACAATCAGGCTCTTCATATCATATAAACAACTCATATTCCAGAATCCAAGATGGCGGCAGTGGGATCACGTATGTGTAGGGTCATGTGTTCCATGTTTGCCCCAGAGAGGAAGAGTCGTAGTCCATACACGGAGTCCTAACGCGGTTTATTTCCTTCTCATGGATGAAGTGTGGGACCGGGTCGGCCATTGATGGCAGGAGAAGAATAAAAATGGTGTCCTGCCCTGTGATTGGCTGAGTATATTTTGTGGTGGGAGATGTCACACTTGGAGGTCTGTTCCATAAAACAATGAGCTGAATGAATGTGAGCCGTGTTCACCCAGCTGGGACAGATTTTGGCCATGTTTTATTTCACATCATCATTGGCTCCATCTAGTGGCCATATTATTGTATTGCACTATTTTTACATCAGGAGGTATTTCAGGGAAGATACAGCATTATGGCCACTAGATGGAGCTGACGATTATAGGAAATCACTTTAACCTCTTAAGGTGGAACTTCACTCTCCCAATCAGCATTGACTATTTCTAGTCCTTACACTGCTAGTATCAGTATATAGATAGGAAAGTAGATTGTATTTACTTGTTTTGAATTTTTTTTATTTACATGTCTTCACTCACTTCCTGGTTTCCTGCCTAGGCAAATGATGTCATACACCCCAACAGTCTTCAGGAGGGGATGGAGGGTTCTCAGCTCAGCCAATGCCTAAGCTAAGGGCTGATGGATTCCAGAAAGTAAATGCTACAGGAATCACCTGCCCTTACTCAAGATGGCTACTGACAGAAATGCGGGGGGGAGGTTTTTCAAAACGATTTCTCAGCAAAATAAATCCTGAAGACACAAATGGATGGATGAGTGGATGGATGGATGGATGGGGGAGTTTGCTTTGAATATTACCAATGAATTAAATAGTATTTTTGGTGTGTGGTGTTCAGATGAAGTGCAGATCCACTTTAACCGCTTGTCAACCGCGCTATAACTGAATGATGCTACAGCATGGTTGTCCAGTCCTGGGAGGTCATCATATGACATTCTCACAGAGACGCACCCTCCCGCACGCCCCCAGGGGCGTGCACCCAGCGATCTCCACATCCTACCGACACAGCTGATCACGTGACGTGGTAAAAAGCCAATCACAGCGACCTTTTACCACATGATCAGCCGTGTCCAATGACAGAGCAGATCACCAGTAAATGCAGTTGCCGATTATCAGCTGCACTTTCCTCACGCTGCCACAGTACTGCCGATAACTTGCAGTTGTCAGAGGACTTATCGGCACCGATCACCAGGGAACTAATGATCAATGCCCTGATTATTGCCCAGCAGTGCCGCCCAACTGTGCCCATCAGTGCCACCCACCTGTGCCCATCAGTGCCACCCACCTGTGCCCAGCAGTGCCACCCACTTGTGCCCAGCAGTACCTAGTAGTGCCACCCAGCAGTGCCACCCATCAGTCAGTGCCGCCTATCAGTGCTGCTTATCAGTGCCCATCATTGTTGCATATCAGTGCCAGCTCATCAGTGCCACCTATCAGTGCCCATCAGTGCAGCCTCATCAACACACATCAGTGGAGGAGAAAAATTACCTGTTTGCAAAATTTTATAATAAAACAAAGAAAACTTTTTTTTTCAAATGTTTTGCTTTTTTTGTTTATAGCGCAAAAAATAAAACACTCAGCAGCAATTAAATACTACCAAAAAAACCTCTATTTGTGTGAAAAAAATGATAAAACTTTCATACCGGTACAGTGTTGCATGACCGCGCAATTGTCATTCAAATTGTGACAACGCTGAAAGCTGAAAATTGGCCTGGATAGGAAGGGGGTAGAGGTGCCTGGTAGGCGAGGGGTTAAGCTCCAGAAGATTTTACCCCCTTCATGAATAGGCCATTTTTTGCAATTTGGCACTACGCTACTTGGTAATTGCTCGGTCATGCAACAATGTGTGCAAATGAAATATATATTATTTGTTTCACATAAATGGAGCTTTGTTTTGGTGTTATTTGATGCCCACAGTTTTTTATTATATAAATGAAAAAAATGAACATTTAAGAAACCCAATATTTTCTGTTATAAAACATATCCAATAAGAAAAAAAAACATTTCCTCATACATTTCAGCCAAAACGTATTCTACTACATGTCTTCGGTAAAAATAAATCCTAGTTTTTTTGAAGTTGGCAGTTTTGGTCACAATTTTTGGGAAAATAAAGAAATTAAATAAATATTTTTTCACTTTTTTTTCTACAAACTCACCAGCGCAGTACAGCGTCATCACATGACTGGTGTGGCGGTGATCAGGGACCCTGACTGGTGTCAGTATGATAACAAACCAAACCAAAAAAAACAATAAAAACATTTTCAATTATTTAAACATTTCTTTTCCCCATCAGAGTAGTGTCCATAGCAGCACTGCACTACTCCAGGGGGGATCAGGGATTCTCTTTACAATGATGATCACCGTGTCAGCAATGCTTTATACAGAGTGTCATTCATGACAGCTGTGATTACTAGTGATCTGTGATTGGCTACCACTACATCACATAGTAGAGGGTGCTGTGATTGGCCCAGGTACCATGTGATAGCTGTGGGCCAATCACAGCTCACTAGTATCAGAATGAGATTCATTCATAGCATGTTTGGTGACATTGTGATCCTGATATTAGCACAATGCTGTATCCAGGGTACACTTCAGTACAGAATCATTATCATCAGATTATTATACAGGATTTATAGAGTGACAACAGTGTGCGCAGCGCTTTACAACATGATGGAAGACAGTACAGCTACAATACAATTTGGTACAGAAGGAATCAGGGGGCCGGCTCGTGGGAGCTTACAATCTAAGAGGGAGGGTGAAGTGATACAAAGGTCATAACTGGGCAATGGGCCGATGGAGGAACTAAAACACAGTGTATTCATTGGAAGCAGGAGAGGCTTCTTTACAGAGAAGGATTTCAGGGATCCTCTAAAGGTGGATAAAGTAGGAGATAGTTGGACAGAATGGGGTAGGGAGTACCATAGGATGGAAGAGGATCAGGAGAAGTCCTGGAGGTGAGCATGGGAGGCAAAGAGCAGGAGGTCTTGAGAGGACTGAAGGGAGCGGTTTGGTTGGTGTTTTGAGACCAGGTTGGTGATGGAGCTGGGGGCAGAGTTGTGGATGGTTTTGTAAGTTGTTAGTATTTTGAATTTGATTCATTGGGTGAGCGGAAGCCAGTGGAGATGACAATTCAGCAGAAGAGGCCATAGAGGAAGAGGAAGGGGAGGGGGTGGAGCAGACAGATGTGGCAGAATCACCACCAGGTTTTTGGAGGCATGGTGGTGGAACAAGCTCCAGAACTGAACCCTGTCCTGCATCCTTCCCAGCTGCTAGCAGAGTCACCCAGTGTGCCGTGACGGATATGTAACATCCCTGACTGTGCCTGCTGGACCACGTGTCAGTAATGTGGACCTTGCTGCTGACCTCCTTGTCCAACAAGGCCAAAACATGACCTTCTACATGATGGTACAGAGCTGGAATGGCCTTGCATGAAACAAATTGTCTTTTCGGAACCTGTCACTGTGATACAGAACATTCTGCAAATTCCCGGAAGGGGGAAGAGTCCACCAGATGGAAAGGCAGCAGTTGTAAGGCAGCAATTTGGCCAGGATAGAATGTGGATGGCTGGGACAGTCTATTTTTTCACGGTTCAGCAAATGGGGTAGTGAAATGTTCCTGCTGAAATGAACAGGTGGTGTCCTGCTGTCAGATGGGCCACCCACTGCTGTACCATCACTCCTCTCAGTGGAGGCTGTTGAGAAGACCTGACATTTTACAGTAGAGATCCCAGATGAGGAGCAAGGAGAAGTCTGCACTTTTTCTGGGTGTTTCAGGTGCTGTTACCAGCAGGCTGCATGGCAGCTCATCATACGTCTTGTCAAGCATGTGGTGCCCAAGTGGCTGGTGTTTTGGCCACGCTTGGTCTGCTTCAGTCAAAGACTGCAAACAGCAATGCTGCACATGTGTTGAAGAAAGCCCACACCAGAGAACTTGTGGAAGTCTGCATGGAGTCAGCAGCGCCCCCCACCTGTGGAGCTCTGTCGTGTGATGCCATTGGTTGGCTGCCCTTATGCCTGTCCCTGGAGGACATCCTGCCTTGTTGGAGTTCTGCCTCCTCCTCACTGTCCTCCTCTGTTCTCTCAGGCACCCAAGTATGGTCAGTGACCTCATCATCTCCTTCCTCCTCATCAATGGAGCCAACTTGGCAGTGTGCTGCGGCTGGGGGAACAGGACTGACCATTTCTTTTCCCTCACTGGCGCCCCCTCTCTCTAGGCTCACGTCACTCCTTTCCTCATCCTGGGAACCAACATCACAGCATTCAGATTGCTGCACATCCTCCAGCAGCATGGGACTGACACTATGATCCAATCATTCTGGTGACTCCTCCATGCATGATGGTGGGGCTACGGAAGGAGCAGCTGTGGTGGACAAGGAGCCGGAGGAACAGGACACTTTGGCAGCTGTGGTGGACAAGGAGCCGGAGGAACAGGACACTTTGGCAGCTGTGGTGGACAAGGAGCCGGAGGAACAGGACACTTTGGCAGCTGTGGTGGAAGGCAAAATAGTATGAGCCTGGGTGACAGAGGATGAGGATGACTGACTTATCCACTACACCACCTCTTCTGCATGTTGTGGATCAATAATACAGCCAGCACTTTGGCCAATCATGGCTCTTCCTGAGAACTCAGCTGTTATTGGCCAAAGCATTGCACCTGATCTGTGGTCAGGTGCAATGCTTTGGCCAATCACAAAGCATGTTTTACATTATTTGGGCACACGGGCAAACTTCCTGCATAATGGTGAACACGCAAACGGCTAATGTTTGAGTCGATCTTATGTTTGACACAAACCGTCAGCCCATCCATACTCAAAATATTATTCTCTGTGGATCTACTGTTTCCACTTTACACCTACTTCATTGATCTTGTGGTGTTTGCCAGTAAATTAAGAATACTGAACCATGTGCATACTGTGAATGTGAATACTGAACAACAAAGTGCTTTGTGCTCAAGATTCAGTTCCCTGCAGATCTACTGCTTCCACTTTACACCGACTTCATGTATCACTACCGCAGAAGGAGCTGAATGTTGCCCCTGGTTCCCCTTTGCTTTGCCCCACAGCAAGGCAAACACACACACTTCTGCTCGTTGTCTCCAATGACCAGTCTAGGGGATGTTTTGTGTTTGGAGTTTATTGTAGAACTGGGGATAGGGATGGGGAATGTAGTCGGATCCTCCAGAATCAGAACTCTTCACACTGAGGACATCTAGCTGATCTCTTAGTAGAAGACTTGTGAAGTCTCGGCTGACAGTAGATAGCAGACTTCTCAGTAACAAATAGCAGCAAGTAGTTGTAGGCGAGCCAAGTCCCATTAGCAGTAGCAATACTTGGACAAGCTCTGCAGAACACTAGGCAGGGCTCCCTTTCTCAGACCCAGGCTGACTATCAAGCACCAGAGGGGTAACAAGCACACAGAGCCCCCCAGATCTCTCAGAGTTTGCACTCACAGGTCCAAGGACAGAATGGTTGCCTCCTTCCAATCTTCCAAGCCACTCTCTCCAGTGATACCAGACAGAGCTTTGGCAGACAGCTCCCCTCAGTCAGCTTACTGTAGAATCAGGGTCACTCTCTCTAACTTCAGGCCCTCAGGTCACCCACCCGAGGCCACATAACAGCAAGTGCCAGGCGAGGCAGCCTGCCTCCAGCCTGGCTGGTACAATCCTCTCCGAGGAAAGACACTGAACCCATGTGCTCTCAGAGTATAAATACCACTCCCAGCATGCAATGGGGCCACCCTCCCCTGCAATTGGCCAGGACTGTATCCATATTCATGCTGGTCATTTGTCTAGCCAATTCCCATGTTCTGGAAGACTCTCATAGCTTCCTGAAGGCAGGAAGAACTCAGACAAACTCCAACAGAACCAAAGCAGCATGAGCAGACCTGACTAATCAATCACAGCTCTCTGTAAATCAGAATACCGACTGAATTTACCTGACAGCCTCTCTGGTGAGCAGAGAAACACAGCTATGCTTTACCTGACTACACATCCTAGACCTGACCAGGAGGGGGCGCTACATTCATTCATCTCATCAGATTTGCTGCTATAGGAAATCATCTCAAATCCTGTGCAAATCCATCGAGACCGACAATATTGTGTGCTCAGTATAGTGTTCTCTGCAAGTCCACCGCTTCCACTTTGCATCTACTTCAATCCACCTATTTTACTACAAAAATCTAATCAGTGAAAAGTTGATAAGGTGTGAAAGTGCTCCGCCCTCCAAACTGTGTGGGCTGTAGTGTAGCCACGCCTTCTTCCACCTCTTGTACACGGGATGGTGAGGGCGCCCCCTAGTAGTGCTTCCCCCTCACCACACCAATAGGACTCCCAGCTTTTCAGCTCCCAGAGTCACAAACATCCTTCACACTCTCCTCATCTCCGATGGTAAAGGAACCGGATCCTCCTCGCTCACTCCTGCAAGTCTGTTGCGGGTTCTGTCAGTCTCCCTCCTAGACTCCGCCTCTGACCGCCATTCCAGCAGGAGCTCCGCCTCTAAATACACACTCAGGGAGGAGAGAAAGGGGAACCCGACATCATGTGACACCTTTTATGACATGGAAATACGAAAATCAACGGGACTAATGCAATCACATTTACTGCAAAATCAGAGGAGCCAAAATCGCTCCCCCGAGGAGTCATATATTTCTGTCCCCCTTGGTGGGAGTGGAGGTGACCCCTCTATAAGGATCTACAGTCCATACACACCCAGCACAAGGCCGGGGTCACACTACCAGACGCTTCTTGGGGCTGCAGTTCCTCTGAGCTCCACAAGGTGGGGATCTCACTTCTACCCAGACAGGAAGTCTCTATGGAAGACAGACAGGAAGTGATGTCAGGTACAGACAGGAAGTGATGTCAGGTACAGACAGGATGCTCTGGGTGAGAGGTGAATCGGGAGGAAGCAGAGAGTCCACATTCCTGGATCTGGCGGCAGAGGAGGTAATACGTAGATGAACCCCTTCAGGGGGAGGAGTTGATGATAATATATTTGCTCCCAAAGCTGGCCTACATGGTTCAGTTTTATCATTCAGCCAGCGGGATGACCATAAAAACTGAAGTGATTCCCCCATCCACACATTGGAGGTGGATGGGGGAATCCTCCCCGCTGCACTCTTGTATTCTGACAATGGGGGGACTCCTCCGCTCTCAGAATACACGGATCAGCACTGAAGCTATTGGCTGCAGCCGCTGGGGGAGTGGCTTTTATCCGGCAGTGGCCACACATGGATGGAAATGTGAGCGATCCCTGCTGAACCAGCTGAATTTCCATGGATCTATGGTCACCTTCAGTGACTTCCTCCCCTCCCCCTCATCTCCTTCATGATGGAAGTCATGCTGAGATCATCTCCCATTGGCTGAGCAATATTCTCATTTGTCTCTCAGCATCTTCTTGCTATTCCTCGTCCTGCCTGTTGTTTCTCTGGATTGATTTTCTGTGTAGTGACCCCGGCTTGGTCTCTTGGATGCGCTCGTCTGTTGCTTGCCCTGACCTTTCTCCTGATTCCTGGATCTCCTCCTCATCTCTCCTCCATATCCTCTTACACAGCTTTTCTCCACACCTGCAGTGACCCTGGGGGGAGGAAACTTGGCACCAGCACGCCGCCAAATCCATCCCCACCATTAGGGGCTTTGGAGACAATTGTCTGCTATTTACACTCCGTTCCTCCGCACGTCACCTGATCACATGACAGCTTACTTCCACAGATTCCGGACAGATTTCTGGATGGTAAAGGTCAAAGGTCACTCTTCAGTTTAGGAGAGGTAGGACGCACCCAGGAACAAGGATTTGGTTTGCATGGAAGTCTCATATAGAGGACCCCTCAAATCTCCCCATCCAAATGTCCCTCCATCCAGAGTCTATATGTCCTATGACATCACACTGACCTCACAGCTCCTCCTCCCAATGTCCCTCCATCCAGAGTCAGAGAATCCTATGACATCACACTGACCTCACAGCTCCTTCTCCCAATGTCCCTCCATCCAGAGTCAGAGAATCCTATGACATCACACTGACCTCACAGCTCCTCCTCCCAATGTCCCTCCATCTGACATTTTTCTGATGCTGTTAGGATGTGGGGCCCCTTGGTATCCTCACATGTAAAGTGGGACTGTTGGTCCTGCGTTGTATGTAATGACATCAGAATGCTGCAACAAGCCTATACCCTGCGTAGTGTGGGGGTCCTGTGGGGGGGAATTATACCTCAGCCTGAAGTGGGGCTTTAATAAAATGGAGACCTGAATGGAGAGGTGAGGA